>NC_081408.1:96455834-96755834 GCF_030272615.1 Cryptomeria japonica
TGAATTGATGATCAGATTTGTGAAGACTCCATAAATTCCATTGTGAAGACTTTTTGGAAGAAGGTTTCATGCAGAGATAAAGAGGACTTTGGAGCAGCATCATGGAGCGTATCAAAGAAATTTTTGTGAGAATGCTGATCACACACTTGTGAAACGGGTCGAAGGCGGATTTCTGAGAAGAGTTAAAGGAAGATTATTGCTTGAATTGTGATCAGATTTGATAAGAAAGAATGGCAAATAAAACTCGGATCAGATTTGCAAAGTAAAGACATGAATTATTCAATATCAGAAGTTGTAATCAGATTTGTGAGGAACGGAGAGCAATATGATTGGTCGAAGAAATCATAGGTCGGTGCCTGTCAAATAACAGACTCGTGTATCTTGCTGAATTGGTGCCCAGTTGTGGTGGTTGGTGCTTCCAATGCGTCGCTGCCCACAAATTCAAAAGAGGCAGTTGGTGCTTAGACTGGGTTGGTGCTCACAAAAAAACACAGGGGTTGGTCCCTCTGGTAGGTCGGTGCCTTGGAAAATTGTTAAAGAAAAACATAAAACTGTTAATTTGGTATTGTATGTAGAATTTGTATTGAAACGGATCGAAGGAGTATTGCAGTTTGTTTGATTAATTCAAGGACCAGTTCGTTATCAAAGAGATCAAGTATATCTTTTCCAATAAGATTCAGAGATTCGGCACAAGGGAAATTGAAAGTTTGTCTACGGAACAATGATTGGTTAGGCTTCGTTATAGAATACTACCGTTGTGGTGTGCGATATAGAACAATATATTCGAAGAAATAATGATATGAACGCACCGTGATATCTCTGTCGCTTGCAATTGTTTAAATTTGTAACATTTAATCTCGCCAGTATGAGATCGGTGACAGTGATATGTTTTTTTATGGTTGGCATTATTGTTCTAAATATGTCTTGACAGGTCAAATAGTGTTCTGTGTGAAGCATAGAGAGTGTGAAGAATTGACATTATGAAAGAGTTGCTTTGCAATTAATTAAATTTATCACTGTCAAAGGATGGTACTGTTTTTGTGTTGCTTCTAGATCGTCATAACGTGTGACGATTGGATTTGTTATTGAATTTGGTTGTTTTCAAAAGATTCTTAAGAAGGCTGCCTGAGATTGTCATTCGGTGCTCAGTTTGTCATGTTCAGATTTTGTATGCTGTTGGTCCTCTAAGAACGGCTTCGGTTATTCCTTTGGGTTTCTGCCCTGGTTTGACAGCTGATGCTAGCAGCATTTATCACTATGGTTTTCCCATCTTGGGTTTCCACCTAAATCGTTTGTGGATCGGTTTCTTTGTATGGTGTATCTTTCAGATGTCAGTTTGGTTCTTTCATTTAAGAATTAAGCTTATGAGCTTTGAGTAAGTTTGTGAAAACATTTAATTGGTTAAATGTTTTCACTTTTCTTTGCTATTGATTCATCGCCCCCTCTCAGTACTAAATATGTGTTTTACAACAAGCAACTGTTAGTGACTCTAGGAATATTTAAATTGAAAATAAAAGGTAACTGGTTATGTTAGTTAGGGAGAATTGGTTAATCGGAGAATATTCGTGTTAGCGAACAAAGATACTCATCATCGTAGAGAAATAGAACATGGAAAAATAAACCACGCAAACCAAAGATGGGCTGCTCACCAATTGGGTCAATAACTCACTGACAAAGAACCTTTGCAGTGAATGGATCGTCGATCTGCTTGCCTAGCCTTCCTTCAGTAACTTTGCGTGAGTACCTTGAACCACTCATTTATACTACAGGGGATCTATCCCATTGAACTACAAACCCAACTGGTGAAAATTCCATCTTTGATTTGAAATCAACGAAAACTAAAATATATTCCAGCAATAAGGTTTAACATTTCCGAATGGATGATCAGATTTGTGAAGACTCCATAAGTTCCATTGTGAAAACTTTTCCGAAGAAATTTTTGGGAGAAAGCTGATCGCACAATTGTGAAACGGGTCGAAGGCGGATTTCTGAGAAGAGTTAAAGGAAGATTATTGCTTGAATTGTGATCAGATTTGATAAGAAGGAATGGCACATAAAACTCGGATCAGATTTGCAAACTAAAGACATGTCTTATTCAATATCAGAAGTTGTAATCAGATTTGTGAGTTAGGGAGAGCAATATGATTGGTCGAAGAAATCGTAGGTTGGTGCCTGTCAAATAACAGACTCGTGTATCTTGCTGACTTTGTTCCCAGTTATGGTAGTTGGTGCTTCCAGTGCGTCGCTGCCCACAAATTCGAAAGAGGCAGTTGGTGTTTACAGTGGGTTGGTGCTCACAAAAAAACTTAGGGGTTGGTCCCTATCGTAGGTCGGTGCCTTGGAAAATTGTAAAATAAAAACATAAAACTGTTAATTTGGTATTGTAAGTAGAATTTGTATTGAAACGGATCGAAGGAGTATTGCGGTTTGTTTGATTAATTCAAGGACCAGTTCATTATCAAAGAGATCAAGTATATCTTTTCCAATAAGTTTCAGAGATTCTGCACGGGGGAAATTGAAAGTTTGTCTACGGAACAATGATTGGTTAGGCTTCGTTATAGAATAGTACCGTTGTAGTGTGCGATACAAAACAATATATTCAAAGAAATGATGATATGAACGCACCGTGATATGTCTGTCCCCTGCAATTGTTTAAATTTGTAACATCTAATCTCGCTAGTCTGAGATCGGTGACAGCGATATGTTTTTATATGGTTGGCATTATTGTTCTAAATATGTGTTGACAGGTCAAATGGAGTTCTTTGTGAAGCATAGAGAGTGTGAAGAATTGAGATGATGAAAGAGTTGCTTTGCAATTAATTGCATTTATCACTGTCGAAGGATGATATTGTTTTTGTGTTGCTTCTAGATTGTCATAACGTGTGACGATTGGATTTGTAATTGAATTTGGTAGTTTTAAAAAGATTCTTAAGTAGGGTGCCTGAGATTGTCAGTCGGTCCTCAGTTTGTCATGTTCAGATTTTGTATGGAGTTGGTCCTCTTAGAACGGCTTCGCTTATTCTTTGTGGTTTCTGCCCTGGTTTGACAGCTGATGCTAGCAACATTTATCACTGTGGTTTTCCCATCTTGGGTTTCCACCTAAATCGTTTGTGGATCGGTTTCTTTGTATGGTGTATCTTTCAGATGTCAGTTTGGTGCTTTCATTTAAGAATTAAGCTGATGAGCTTTGTGTAAGTTTGTGAAAACATTTAATTGGATAAATGTTTTCACTTTTCTTTGCTATTGATCATCGCCGCCTCTCAGTACTAAATATGTGTTTTACAAGAAGCATCTCTTAGTGACTCTAGGAATATTTAACTTGAAAATAAAAGGTAACTTGTTATCTTAGTTAAGGAGAATTGGTTAATCGGAGAATATTGGTGTTAGCGAACAAAGATACTCATCATCGTAGAGAAATAGAACATGGATAAATAAACCACGCAAACCAAAGATGGGCTCCTCACCAATTGGGTAGATAACTCAGTGACAAAGAACCTTTGCAGTGAATGGATCGTGGATTTGCTTGCCTAGCCTTCCTTGAGTAACTTTGCGTGAGTACCTTGAACCACTCATTTATACTACAACGGATCTATGCCATTCAACTACAAACCCAACTCGTGAAAATTCCATCTTTGATTTAAAATCAATGAAAACTAAAATATATTCCAATAATAAGGCTTAACATTTGTGAATGGATGATCAGATTTGTGAAGACTCCATAAGTTCCATTGTGAAGACTTTTTGGAAGAAGGTTTCATGCAGAGATAAAGAGGACTATGAAGCAGCATCAAGAAGCGTACCGAAGAAACTTTTGTGAGAAAGCTGATCGCACACTTGTGAAACGAGTCGAAGGCGGATTTCTGAGAAGAGTTAAAGGAAGATTATTGCTTGAATTGTGATCAGATTTGATAAGAAAGAATGGCACATAAAACTCGGATCAGATTTGCAAACTAAAGACATGTATTATTCAATATCAGAAGTTGTAATCAAATTTGTGAGTTAGGGAGAGCAATATGATCGGTCGAAGAAATAGTAGGGCTGTGGCTATCAAATAACTGACTCGTGTATCTTGCTGACTTTGTGTAATGTCCCCATTTTGCGAGCATCAGAGTTTGTAAGAATTAGCCTATCATTTGACCCTCGTAGGCTAACAATTATTGATAGAGGGCCTTGTGTGGCAATTACTTGGTGATTAGAGACATTACTCTTCAGCTGGATTCAGGTTTTGGCCTTTGCACAGGTTTTTTGACTCAAATTGGCACACTTACTATTTATAGTAAGTTACTATTTTGGGAGAGGCAAGGTTCCTATTAATAGAAAGACACCTGAGCAGAGCTTATTGGCAGTGTCGACCTTGATTGGGCCTTTGCAGCTATTTCTAGACTCAGTTCCACATACTTACTATTTATAGTAAGTCACTATTCAGGGTTTCTATTTTTAGACAGGCATTCAATCGCATGGAGAACAGGGAGAGTCGACTCCTGGCTCAGACGGCTTAGCAATCAGACAAGTACATCAAGAGATATTAAAGTTTAAGTGACTTAAGTGATTTATTTAATATTTTAATATTATTATAAAGTTCTAAAGTAACTTTATAATAATAAAGTCACTTTAATATAATAAAGTGCATTAAGTGAATAATTTAATGTGGGAATAAATCTTTTATCCCACATTGGCCAGGAAGGTGTTTGAGCTCTCTTAAGGAAAGAATAAAAGGAAAGGCAAGAGTTCATTCTCGGCCAGTTGATAATAGTATTTTGATTGATTTTTATTGTGGAGCCTAGGGCTTTCGCAATTTTCTTCTTTGATCATAGGAAACGAAAACTTCCTATTGATAGCAATTTTGAAGGTGTGAAATAACACCTGAATTATTGCAGTTGTGGGAAAGAATACTTCAGTTCTTTCATTTGTGCAAATTGGTGAAGTTTTCTACAAGGGTTTGAAGTTTATTGTGGGAGAACATTTATAATTGGTTGTGAATCATCCTTCTTTGGCACATGGAGTTATATCATTCTTGTTGGGAGAGATTATCAACAAATTATTCAAGGTTTTAAGAGCAGATTGCAAGTTTGTTCTTGCTGCTATAGTGCGCATGAACAGTGCGCATGAACAGTGCGCTACAGTGCCGTGAACAGTGCGCATGAACAGTGCTGTGAACAGTGTGCTACAGTAGTTTGAGTTCTATAGAAGGGGATTTAGAAAGGTTGAACAGCTATATATATTTGACAAGGGATTTGCATATGAGGAGAATCAAACCAATATATCAAGGCAGCCATTGAAATACCAGGTTTTCTATCTATGGTCATTGTATTAGAAAATCATTACTTCATTGCATCATTTTCTATTATGATTATATCATGAAATATTTGGAGGTTGCATATGATTAATGGAAATATAATTTGCATATTCCACATTCATGGTAACATTCAACGTTGATCAGCCATTTAGCTTTCATGCCAATTCTTTGCTTAAATGCCTAATGGCTGTAGGTGTACTTTGGGATGCATGACAAGTGTTTGTCTTAATGTCAACTAGCTGTACTAGTTAATTTCAGTCATTACATATGTGTGGAAAGGTCTAAAATAGCTAGTATATCATTTCTATAACAACTTTGCATTGTTAGAAGCTTTCCATAACTTCATTTGCAGCCTACAAACCCAAAGAAGACAAATAAAGAATTCACTACAGCGGCTTCAAACATTGTATGCCAAATGTTTGACAATATTCCTTTATGTTCATATAAGCAAAACAGGGTCAGATTAGCCAAGGGATATTACACTTTGTGCCCAGTTGTGGTAGTTGGTGTTTCCAGTGTGTCGCTGCCCACAAATTCGAAAGAGGCAGTTGGGTTTTACAATGGGTTGGTGCTCACAAACAAACTTAGGGGTTGGTCCCTATGGTAGGTCGGTGCCTTGCAATATTGTAAAAGAAAAATATAAAACTGTTAATTTGGTATTTTAAGTAGAATTTGTATTGAAACGGATCGAAGGAGTATTGCGGTCTGTTTGATTAATTCAAGGACCAGTTCATTATCAAAGAGATCAAGTATATCTTTTCCAATAAGTTTCAGAGATTCTGCAAAGGGGAAATTGAAATTTGTCTACGGAACAATGATTGGTTAGGCTTCGTTATATAATAGTACCATTGTGGTGTGCAATATAGAACAATATATTCGAAGAAATGATGATCTGAATGCACCGTGGTATCTCTGTCCCCTGCAATTGTTTAAATTGGTAACATCTAATCTCGCTAGTCTGAGATCGGTGACAGCGATATGTTTTTATATGGTTGGCATTATTGTTCTAAATATGTGTTGACAGGTCAAATGGAGTTCTGTGTGAAGCATAGAGAGTGTAAAGAATTGAGATCATGAAAGAGTTGCTTTGCAGTTAATTACATTTATCACTATCGAAGGATGATATTGTTTTTTTGTTTCTTCTAGATCGTCATAACGTGTGACGATTGGATTTGTAATTGAATTCGGTTGTTTTCAAAAGATGCTTATGTAGGGTGCCTGAGATTGTCAGTCGGTGCCCAGTTTGTCATGTTCAGATTTTGTATGGAGTTGGTCCTTTTAGAACAGCTTCACTTATTCTTTGGAGTTGCTGCCCTGGTTTGACTGCTGATGCTTGCAGCATTTATCACTGTGGTTTTCCCATCTTGGGTTTCAACGTAAATTGTTTGTGCATCGGTTTCTTTGTATGGTGTATCTTTCAGATGTCAGTTTGGTGCTTTCATTTAATAATTAAGATTATGAGCTTCGAGTAAGTTTGTGAAAACATTTAATTGGATAAATGTTTTCACTTTTCTTTGCTATTGATTCATCGCCCCCTCTAAGTACTAACTATGTGTTTTACAAGAAGCAACTCTTAGTGACTCTAGGAATATTTAAATTGAAAATAAAAGGTAACTTGTTATGTTAGTTAAGGAGAATTGGTTAATCGGAGAATATTGGTGTTAGCGAACAAAGATACTCATCATCGTAGAGAAATAGAACATGGAAACATAAACCAGGCAAACCAAAGATGGGTTCCTCACCAATTGGGTCGATAACTCAATGACAAAGAACCTTTGCAGTGAATAGATCGTCGATATGCTTGAATAGCCTTCCGTGAGTAACTTTGCGTGAGTACCTTGAACCACTCATTTATACTAGAAGGGATCTATCCCATTGAACTACAAACCCAACTGGTGAAAATTCCATCTTTGATTTGAAATCAACGAAAACTAAAATATATTCCAACAATAAGGCTTAACATTTGTGAATGGATGATCAGATTTGTGAAGACTCCATAAGTTCCATTGTCAAGACTTTTTGGAAAAAGGTTTCATGCAGAGATAAAGAGGACTTTGGAGCAGCATCATAAAGCGTACCGAAGAAATTTTTGTGAGAAAGCTGATCGCACTCTTGTGAAATAGGTCGAAGGCGGATTTCTGAGAAGAGTTAAAGGAAGATTATTGCTTGAATTGTGATCAGATTTGATAAGAAAGAATGGCACATAAAACTTGGATGACATTTGCAAAGTAAAGACATGTATTATTCAATATCAGAAGTTGTAATCAGATTTGTGAGTTAGGCAGAGCAATATGATTGGTCGCAGCATTCGTAGGTTGGTGCCTGTCAAATAATAGACTCGTGTATCTTACTGACTTTGTGCCCCGTTGTGGTAGTTGGTGCTTCCAGTACGTCGCTGCCAACAAATTCGAAAGAGGCAGTTGGTGTTTACAATGGATTGGTGCTCACATAAAAACTTAGGGGTTGGTCCCTCTGGTAGGTCGGTGCCTTGGAAAATTCTAAAAGAAAAACATAAAACTCGGATCAGATTTGCAAAGTAAAGACATGTATTATTCAATATCAGAAGCTGTAATCGGATTTGTGAGTTAGGGAGAGCAATATGATCGGTCGAAGACTTCATAGGTTGGTGCCTGTCAAATAACAGACTCGTGTATCTTGTTGACTTTGTGCCCAGTTGTGGTAGTTGGTGCTTCCAGTGCGTCGATCCCCACAAATTCGAAAGAGGCAGTTGGTGTTTACAGTGGGTTGGTGCTCACAAAAACACTTATTGGTTGTTCCCTCTGGTAGGTCGGTGCCTTGGAAAATTGTAAAAGAAAAACATAAAACTGTTAATTTGGTATTGTAAGTAGAATTTGTATCCAAACGGATCGAAGGAGTATTGCGGTCTGTTTGATTAATTCAAGGACCGGTTCGTTATCAAAGAGATCAAGTATATCTTTTCCACTAAGTTTCAGAGATTCTGCATAGGGGAAATTGAAAGTTTGTCTACAGAACAATGATTGGTTAAGCTTCGTTATAGAATAGTACCGTTGTGGTGTGCAATACAAAACAATATATTCGAAGAAATGATGATATGAACGCACCGTGATAACTCTGTCCCCTGCAATTGTTTATATTTGTAAAATCTAATCTCGCTAGTCTGAGATCGGTGACAGCAATATGTTTTTATATGGTAGGCATTATTGTTCTAAATATGTGTTGACAGGTCAAATGGAGTTCTGTGTGAAGCATAGAAAGTGTGAAGAATTGAGATCATGAAAGAGTTGCTTTGCAGTTAATTACATTTATCACTGTCGAAGGATGGTACTGTTTTTGTGTTGCTTCTAGATAGTCATTATGTGTGACGATTGGATTTGTAATTGAATTCGCTTGTTTTAAATAACATTCTTAAGTCAGGTGCCTGATATTGTCAATCTATATTGTAAGTAGAATTTGTATTAAAACGGATCGATGGAGTATTGCGGTCTGTTTGATTAATTCAAGGACCAGTTCGTTATCGAAGAGATCAAGTATATCTTTTCCAATAAGTTTCAGAGATTCTGCGCAGGGGAAATTGAAAGTTTGTCAACTGAACAATGATTGGTTAGGCTTCGTTATAGAATAGTACCATTGTAGTGTGCGATACAGAACAATATATTCAAAGAAATGATGATATGAATGCACCGTGATATCTCTGTCGCCTGCAATTGTTTAAATTTGTAACATCTAATCTCGCCAGTCTGAGATCGGTCACAGCGATTTGTTTTTATATGGTTGGCATTATTGTTCTAAATATGTGTTGACAGGTCAAATGGAGTTCTGTGTGAAGCATATAGAGTGTGAAGAATTGATATCATAAAAGAGTTGCTTTGCAGTTAATTACATTTATCACTGTCGAAGGATGATACTATTTTTGTGTTGCTTCTAGATCGTCATAACGTGTGACGATTGCACTTGTAATTGAATTCGGTTGTTTTCAAAAGTTTCTTAAGTAGGGTGCCTGAGATTTTCAGTCGGTCCTCAGTTTGTCATATTCAGATTTTGTATGGAGTTGGTCCTTTTAGAACAGCTTCGCTTATTCTTCGCAGTTGCTGCCCTGGTTTGACAGCTGATGCTTGCAGCATTTATCACTGTGGTTTTCCCATCTTGGGTTTCCACCTAAATCGTTTGTGGATCGGTTTCTTTGTATGGTGTATCTTTCAGATGTCAGTTTGGTGCGTTCATTTAAGAATTAAGCTTATGAGCTTTGAGTAAGTTTGTGAAAACATTTAATTGGATAAATGTTTTCACTTTTCTTTGCTATTGATTCATCGCCCCCTCTCAGTACTAAATATGTGTTTTACAAGAAGCAACTCTTAGTGACTCTAGGAATATTTAAATAGAAAATAAAAGGTAACTTGTTATGTTAGTTAAGGAGAATTGGTTAATCGGAGAATATTGGTGTTACCAAACAAAGATACTCATCATCGTAGAGAAATAGAACATGGAAAAATAAACCACAAAAACCAAAGATGGGGTCCTCACCAATTGGGTCGATAACTCAGTCACAAAGAACCTTTGCAGTGAATGGATCGTGGATCTGCTTGCCTAGCCTTCCTAGAGTAACTTTGCGTGAGTACCTTGAACCGCTCATTTATACTACAAGGGATGTATGCCATTGAACTACAAACCCAACTGGTGAAATTCCATCTTTGATTTGAAATCAACGAAAACTAAAATATATTCCAACAATAAGGCTTAACATTTGTGGATGGATGATAAGATTTGTGAAGACTCCATAAGTTCCATTGTGAAGACTTTTTGGAAGAAGGTTTCATGCAGAGATAAAGAGGTCTTTGGAGCAGCATCATGAAGCGTATCGAAGAAATTTTTGTGAGAAAGCTGATCGCACAATTGTGAAATGTGTCGAAGGCGGATTTCTGAGAAGAGTTAAATGAAGATTATTTCTTGAATTGTGATCAGATTTGATACGAAAGAATGGCACATAAAACTCGGATCAGATTTGCAAAGTAAAGACATGTATTATTCAATATCAAATGTTGTAATCAGATTTGTGAGGAAGGGAGAGCAATACCATCAGTCGAAGAAATCGTATGTTGGTGCCTGTCAAATAACAGACTCGTGTATCTTGCTGACTTTGTGCCCAGTTGTGGTGGTTGGTGCATCCAATGCGTCGCTGCCCACAAATTCGAAAGAGGCAGTTGGTGCTTACAGTTGGTTGGTGCTCCCAAAAAAACTTAGGGGTTGGTCCCTCTGGTAGGTCGGTGCCTTGGAAAATTGTAAAAGAAAAACATAAAACTGTTAGTTTTGTATTGTAAGTAGAATTTGTATTGAAACGGATCGAAGTAGTATTGTAGTCTGTTTGATTAATTCAAGGACCAGTTCGTTATCAAAGAGATCAAGTATATCTTTTCCAATAAGTTTCAGAGATTCTGCACAGGGGAAATTGAAAGTTTGTCTACAGAACAATGATTCGTTAGGCTTCATTATAGAATAGTACCATTGTGGTGTGCGATATAGAACAATATATTCGAAGAAATGATGATATGAACGCATCGTGATATCTCTGTCGCCTGCAATTGTTTAAATTTGTAACATCTAATCTCGCCAGTATGAGATCGGTGACAGTAATTTGTTTTTATATGCTTGGCATTATTGTTCTAAATATGTGTTGACAGGTCAAATGGAATTCTGTGTGAAGCATAGAGAGTGTGAAGAATTGAGATCATGAAAGAGTTGCTTTGTAGTTAATTACAATTATCACTGTCGAAGGATGATACTGTTTTTGTGTTGCTTCTAGATCATCATAACGTGTGACGATTGGATTTGTATTTCAATTCGGTTGTTTTCAAAAGATTCTTAAGTAGGGTGCCTAAGATTGTCATTCAGTGCTCAGTTTGCAATGTTCAGATTTTGTATGCAGTTGGTCCTCTTAGAACGCCTTCGCTTAGTCTTTGGGGTTTCTGCCCTATTTTGACAGCTGATGCTCACAACATTTATCACTGTGGTTTTACCATCTTGGGTTTCCACCTAAATCGTTTGTGGATTGGTTCCCTTGTATGGTGTATCTTTCAGATGTCAGTTTGGTGCTTTCATTTAAGAATTAAGCTTATGAGCTTTGAGTAAGTTTGTGAAAACATTTAATTGGATAAATGTTTTCACTTTTCTTTGCCATTGATTCATCGCCCCCTCTCAGTACTAAATATGTGTTTTACAAGAAACAACTCTTAGTGACTCTAGGAATATTTAAATTGAAAATAAAAAGTAACTTCTTATGTTAATTAACGAGAATTGGTTAATCGGAGAATATTGGTGTTAGCGAACAAAGATACTCATCATCGTAGAGAAAATGGACATGGAAAAATAAACCACACAAACCAAAGATGGGCTCCTCACCAATTGGGTCGATAACTCAATGACAAAGAACCTTTGCAGTGAATGGATCGTGCATCTACTTGCGTAGCCTTCCTTGAGTAACTTTGCGTGAGTACCTTGAACCACTCATTTATACTTCAAGGGATCTATACCATTGAACTACAAACCCAACTGGTGAAAATTCCATCTTTGATTGGAAATCAACGAAAACTAAAATATATTCAATATCAGAAGTTGTAATCAGATTTGTGAGGAAGGGAGAGCACTATGATCGATCGAAGAATTCGTAGGTTGGTGCCTATCAAATAACAGACTCGTGTATCTTGCTGACTTTGTGCCCAGTTGTGGTAGTTGGTGCTTCCAGTGTGTCGCTGCCGACAAATTCGAAAGAGGCAGTTGGTGCTTCAAGTGGGTTGGTGCTCACAAACAAACTTAGGGATGGTCCCTCTAGTAGGTCGATGCCTGGAAAAATTGTAAAAGAAAAACATAAAACCGTTAATTTGGCACGTTTTATCCATTAGGGTTTCCACGAGTATATCATGTGTTGTATTTGTTACCCTTAGTACTTAGATCTCACATGAACGTTAATGTAAAAGAATATGTTTATGAAATGAGTTATATGTTTATTATTAAAGTTGAAATAGTAAAAGTTTGTTAATAGTGATCAATTAATCCTCCTCCACTCCTCTCGATATATTCGTCTACTCTTCACGACATATCATTGAGACGGGGTTTTGTTCACGGTATTGTAAGTAGAATTCGTATTGAAACGGATAGAATGAGTATTGCGGTCGGTTTGATTAATTCAAGGACCGGTTCGTTATCAAAGAGATCAAGTATATCTTTTCCAATAAGTTTCAGAGATACTGCATAGGGGAAATCGAAACTTTGTCGATGGAACAATGATTGGTTAGGCTTCGTTATAGAATAGTACCATTGTGGTGTGCCATAAAAAACAATATATTCGAAGAAATGGGCATATCAACGCACTGTGATATCTTTGTAGCCTTCAAGTGTCTAAATTTGTAACATCTAATCTTGCCAGTCTGAGATCGGTGATAGCGATATGTTTTTATATGGTTGCCATTATTGTTTTGAATATGTGTTGACAGTTCAAATGGAGGTTGTTGTGAAGCATAAAGAGTGTGAAGATTGGATTTGTAATTGAATTTAGTTGTTTTTCAGAAGATTCTTAAGTAGGGTGCCTGAGATAGTCAGTTGGTGCTCAGTTTGTCATGTTCAGATTTTCTATGGAGTTGGTCCTCCTAGAAGGGCTTCGGTGATTCTTTGGGGTTGCTGGGCTGGTTTGACAACGGATGCTAGCAGCATTTATCACTGTGGTTTTCCCATCTTGGGTTTCGACCTAAATCGTTTGTGCATCGGTTTCTTTGTATGGTGTATCTTTCAGATGTCAGTTTGGTGCTTTCATTTAAGAATTAAGCTTATGAGCTTTCAGTAAGTTTGTGAAAACATTTAATTGGATAAATGTTTTCACTTTTCTTTGCTATTGATTCATCGCCCCCTCTCAGTACTAACTATGTGTTTTACAAGAAGCAACTCTTAGTGACTCTAGGAATATTTAAATTGAAAATAAAAGGTAACTTGTTATGTTAGTTAAGGAGAATTGGTTAATCCGAGAATACTGGTGTTAGCGAACAAAGATACTCATCATCGTAGAGAAATAGAACATGGAAAAATAAACCACGCAAACCCAAGATGGGCTCCTCAACAATTGGGTCGATAACTCAATGACAAAGAATCTTTGCAGTGAATGGATCGTGGATCTGCTTGCCTAGCCTTCCTTGAGTAACTTTGCGTGAGTACCTTGAACCACTCATTTATACTACAAGGGATCTGTCCCATTGAAATACAAACCCAACTGGTGAAAATTCCATCTTTGATTTGAAATCAACGAAAACTAAAATATATTCCAACAATAAGCCTTAACATTTGTGAATGGATGATCAGATTTGTGAAGACTCCATAATTTCCATTGTGAAGACTTTTTGGAAGAAGGTTTCATGCAGAGATAAAGAGGACTTTGGAGTAGCATCATGAAGCGTATCAAAGAAATTTTTGTGAGAAAGTTGATCGCACACTTGTGAAACGGGTCGAAGCCGGATTTCTGAGAAGAGTTAAACGAAGATTATTGCTTGAATTATGATCAGATTTGATAAGAAAGAATGGCACATAAAACTCGGATCAGATTTGTAAACTAAAGACAT
This sequence comes from Cryptomeria japonica, assembly GCF_030272615.1. Classification (NCBI taxonomy): domain Eukaryota; kingdom Viridiplantae; phylum Streptophyta; class Pinopsida; order Cupressales; family Cupressaceae; genus Cryptomeria; species Cryptomeria japonica. The sequence continues at coordinate 96,469,710 of NC_081408.1, forward strand.
GTATTATTCAATATCAGAAGTTGTAATTAAATTTGTGAGTTAGGGAGAGCAAAATGATCGGTCGCAGAATTCGTAGGTTGGTGCCTGTCAAATAACAGACTCGTGTATCTTGCTAACTTTGTCCCTTGTTGTGGTGGTTGGTGCTTCCAATGCGTCGCTGCCCACAAATTCGAAAGAGGCAGTTGGTTTTTACAGTGGGTTGGTGCTCACAAAAAAACTTAGGGGTTGGTCCCTCTGGAAGGTCAGTGCCTTGGAAAATTGTAAAACAAAAACATAAAACTGTTAATTTGGTATTTTAAGTAGAATTTGTATTGAAACGGATCGAAGGAGTATTGTGGTCTGTTTGATTAATTCAAGGACCAGTTCGTTATCAAAGAGATCAAGTATATCTTTTCCAATAAGTTTCAGACATTCTGCACAGGGGAAATTGAAAGTTTGTCTACGAAACAATGATTGGTTAGGTTTTGTTATAGAATAGTACTGTTGTGGTGTGGAATATAGAACAATATATTCGAAGAAATGATGATATGAACGCACCGTGATATCTTTGTCGCCTGCAATTGTTTAAATTTGTAACATCTAATCTCGCCAGTCTGAGATCGGTGACAGCAATATGTTTTTATATGGTTGGCATTATTGTTCTAAATATGTGTTGACAGGTCAAATGGAGTTCTGTGTGAAGCATAGAGAGTGTGAAGAATTGAGATCATGAAAGAGTTGCTTTGCAGTTAATTACATTTATCACTGTCGAAGGATGATACTGTTTTTGTGTTGCTTCTAGATCGTCATAACGTGTGACGATTGGATTTGTAATTAAATTCGGTTGTTTTCAAAAGATTCTTAAGTAGGGTGCCTGAGATTCTCATTTGGTCCTCAGTTTGTGATGTTCAGATTTTGTATGCAGTTGGTCCTCTTAGAACGGCTTCGCTTATTCCTTGGGGTTGCTGCCCTGATTTGACAGCTGATGCTTGCAACATTTATCTCTGTGCTTTTCCCATCTTGGGTTTCCACCTAAATCGTTTGTGCATTGGTTTCTTTGTATGGTGTATCTTTCAGATGTTTGTTTGGTGCTTTCATTTAAGAATTAAGCTTATGAGCTTTCAGTAAGTTTGTGAAAACATTTAATTGGATAAATGTTTTCACTTTTCTTTACTATTGATTCATCGCCCCCTCTCAGTACTAAATATGTGTTTTACAAGAAGCAACTCTTATTGACTCTAGGAATATTTAAATTGAAAATAAAAGGTAACTTGTTATGTTAGTTAAGGAGAATTGGTTAATCGGAGAATATTGGTGTTAGCAAACAAAGATACTCATCATCGTAGAGAAATAGAACATGGAAAAATAAACCATGCAAACCAAAGATGGGCTCCTCACCAATTGGGTTGATAACTCAGTGACAAAGAATCTTCGCACTGAATGGATCGTGGATCTGCTTGCCTAGCCTCCCTTGAGTAACTTTGCGTGAGTACCTTGAACCACTCATTTATACTACAAGGGATCTATCCCATTGAAATACAAACCCAACTGGTGAAAATTCCATATTTGATTTGAAATCAACGAAAACTAAAATATATTCCAACAATGAGGCTTAACATTTGTGAATGGATGATCAGATTTGTGAAGACTCCATAAGTTCCATTGTGAAGACTTTTTGGAAGAAGGTTTCATGCAGAGATAAAGAGGACTTTGGAGCAGCATCATGAAGCGTATCGAAGAAATTTTTGCGAGAAAGTTGATCGCACACTTTTGAAACGGGTCGAAGGCGGATTTTTGAGAAGAGTTAAAGGAAGATTATTCCTTGAATTGTGATCAGATTTGATAAGAAAGAATGCCACATAAAACTCGGATCAGATTTGCAAAGTAAAGACATGTATTATTCAATATCAGAAGTTGTAATCAGATTTGTGAGTTAGGGAGAGCAATATGATTGGTCGAAGAATCCGTAGGTTGGTGCCTGTCAAATAACAGACTCGTGTATCTTGCTGACTTTGTGCCCAGTTTTGGTAGTTGGTTCTTCCAGTGTGTCGTTGCCCACAAATTCGAAAGAGGCAGTTGGTGTTTATAGTGGGTTGGTGCTCACAAAAAAACATAGGGGTTGGTCCCTCTCGTAGGTCAGTGCCTTGGAAAATTGTAAAAGAAAAACATAAAACTGTTAATTTGGTATTGTAAGTAGAATTTGTATTGAAACGGATCGAAGGAGTATTGCGGTCTGTTTGATTAATTCAAGGAACAATTCGTTATCAAAGAGATCAAGTATATCTTTTCCAATAAGTTTCAGAGATTCTGCAAAGGGGAAATTGAAAGTTTGTCTACAGAACAATGATTGGTTAGGCTTCGTTATAGAATAGTACCGTTGAGGTGTGCGATACAAAACAATATATTTGAAGAAATGATGATATGAACCCACCGTGATATCTCTGTCCCCTGCAATTGTTTAAATTTGTAACATCTAATCTCGCTAGTCTGAGATCGGTGGCAGCGATATGTTTTTATATGGTTGGCATTATTGTTCTAAATATGTGTTCACAGGTCAAATGGAGTTCTGTGTGAAGCATAGAGAGTGTGAAGAATTGAGATCATGAAAGAGTTTCTTTGCAGTTAATTACATTTATCACTGTCAAAGGATGGTACTGTTTTTGTGTTGGTTCTAGATCGTCATAACGTGTGACGATTGGATTTGTAATTCAATTCGGTTGTTTTCAAAATATGCTTAAGTCAAGTGCCTGATATTGTCAGTCGGTGCTCAGTTTGTCATGTTCAGATTTTGTATGCAGTTGGTCCTCTTAGAACGGCTTCGCTTATTCTTTGGGGTTGCTGTCCTGATTTGACAGCTGATGCTTCCAGCATTTATCACTGTGGTTTTCCCATCTTGGGATTCCACCTAAATCGTTTGTGGATCGGTTTCTTTGTATGGTGTATCTTTCACATGTCAGTTTCGTGCTTTCATTTAAGAATTAAGCTTATGAGCTTTCAGTAAGTTTGTGAAAACATTTAATTGGATAAATGTTTTCACTTTTCTTTGCTATTGATTCATCGCCCCCTCTCAGTACTAAATATGTGTTTTACAAGTAGCAACTCTTAGTGACTCTAGGAATATTTAAATTGAAAATAAAAGGTAACTTGTTATGTTAGTTAAGGAGAATTGGTTAATCGGAGAATATTCGTGTTAGCGAACAAAGTTACTTATCATCGTAGAGAAATAGAACATGGAAAAATAAACCACGCAAACCAAAGATGGGCTCCTCAACAATTGGGTCGATAACTCAGTGACAAAGAATCTTTGCAGTGAATGGATCGTGGATCTGCTTGCCTAGCCTTCCTTGAGTAACTTTGCGTGAGTACCTTGAACCACTCATTTATACTACAAGGGATCTATCCCATTGAAATACAAACCCAACTGGTGAAAATTCCATCTTTGATTTGCAATCAACGAAAACTAAAATATATTCCAACAATAAGGCTTAACATTTGTGAATGGATGATCAGATTTGTGAAGACTCCATAAGTTCCATTCTAAAGACTTTTTGGAAGAAGGTTTCATGCAGACATAAAGAGGACTTTGGAGCAGCATCATGAAGCGTATCGAAGAAATTTTTGTGAGAAAGTTGATCGCACACTTGTGAAACGGGTCGAAGGCAGATTTCTGAGAAGAGTTAAAGGAAGATTATTGCTTGAATTGTGATCAAATTTGATAAGAAAGAATGGCACATAAAACTCGGATCAGATTTGCAAACTAAAGACATGTGTTATTCAATATCAGAAGTTGTAATCAAATTTGTGAGTTAGGGAGAGCAATATGATCGGTCGAAGAATTCGTAGGTTGGTGGCTGTCAAATAACAGACTCGTGTATCTTGCTGACTTTGTCCCTTGTTGTGGTAGTTGGTGCTTCCAGTGTGTCGCTGCCAACAAATTTGAAAGAGGCAGTGGGTTCTTACAGTGGGTTGGTGCTCACAAAAAAACTTAGGGGTTGGTCCCTCTGGTAGGTCGGTGCCTTCGAAAATTCTAAAAGAAAAACATAAAACTGTTAATTTGGTATTGTAAGTAGAATTTGTATTGAAACGGATCGAAGGAGTATTGCGGTCTGTTTGAGTAATTCAAGGAACAGTTCGTTATCAAAGAGATCAAGTATATCTTTTCCAATAAGTTTCAGAGATTCTGCATAGGGGAAATTAAAAGTTTGTCTACGGAACAATGATTGGTTAGGCTTCGTTATAGAATAGTACCATTGTGGTGTGCAATATAGAACAATATATTCGAAGAAATGATGATATGAACGCACCGTGATATCTCTGTCGCCTGCAATTGTTTAAATTTGTAACATCTAATCTCGTCAGTCTGAGATCGGTGACAGCGATATGTTTTTATATGGTTGGCATTATTGTTCTAAATATGTGTTGACAGGTCAAATGGAATTCTGTGTGAGGCATAGAGAGTGTGAAGAATTCAGTTCATGAAAGTGTTGCTTTGCAGTTAATTACAGTTATCACTGTCGAAGGATGATACTGTTTTTGTGTTCCTTCTAGATCGTCATAACGTGTGACGACTGGATTTGTATTTCAATTCGGTTGTTTTCAAAAGATTCTTAAGTAGGGTGCCTGAGATTGTCATTCGGTCCTCAGTTTGTCATGTTCAGATTTTGTATGCAATTGGTCCTCTTAGAACGGCTTCGCTTATTCTTTGGGGTTTCTGCCCTGGTTTGACAGATGATGCTAGCAACATTTATCACTGTGGTTTTACCATCTTGGGTTTCCACCTAAATCGTCTGTGGATCGGTTCCCTTGTATGGTGTATCTTTCAAATGTCAGTTTGGTTCTTTCATTTAATAATTAAGCGTATGAGCTTTGAGTAAGTTTGTGAAAACATTTAATTGGATAAATGTTTTTACTTTTCTTTGCCATGGATTCATCGCCCCCTCTCAGTACTAAATATGTGTTTTACAAGAAACAACTCTTAGTGACTCTAGGAATATTTAAATTGAAAATAAAAGGTAACTTCTTATGTTAGTTAACGAGAATTGGTTAATTGGAGAATATTGGTGTTAGCGAACAAAGATACTCGTCATCGTAGAGAAATAGGACATGGAAAAATAAACCACACAAACCAAAGATGGGCTCCTCACCAATTGGGTCAATAACTCAGTGACAAAGAACCTTTGCAGTGAATGGATCGTGGATCTGCTTGCCTAGCCTTCCTTGAGTAACTTTGCGTGAGTACCTTGAACCACTCATTTATACTTCAAGGGATCTATGCCATTGAACTACAAACCCAACTGGTGAAAATTCCATCTTTGATTTGAAATCAACGAAAACTAAAATATATTCCAACAATAAGGCTTAACATTTGTGAATGGATGATCAGATTTGTGAAGACTCCATACGTTCCATTGTGAAGACTTTTTGGAAGAAGGTTTCATACAGAGATAAAGTGGGCTTTGCAGCAGCATCATGAAGCGTATCAAAGAAATTTTTGTGAGAAAGCTGATCGTACACTTGTGAAAAGAGTCGAAGGCGGATTTCTGAGAAGATTTAAACAAAGATTATTGCTTGAATTCTGATCAGATTTGATAAGAAAGAATGGCACATAAAACTCGGATCATATTTGCAAAGTAAAGACATGTATTATTCAATATCAGAAGTTGTAATCAGATTTGTGGGTAAGGGAGAGCACTATGATCGGTCGAAGAATTCGTAGGTTTGTGCGTGTCAAATAACAGACTCGTGTATCTTGCTGACTTTGTGCCCAGTTGTGGTAGTTGGTGCTTCCAGTGCGTCACTGCCGACAAATTCGAAAGAGGCAGTTGGTGCTTCAAGTGGGTTGGTGCTCACAAACAAACTTAGGGTTGCTCCCTCTAGTAGGTCGATGCCTGGGAAAATTGTAAAAGAAAAACATAAAACCGTTAATTTGGCACGGTTTATCCATTAGGGTTTTTTACGAGTATATCATGTGTTGTATTTGTCACCCTTAGTACTTAGATCTCACATGAACGTTAATGTAAAATGAATATGTTTATGAGATGAGTTATATGCTTATTATTAAAGTTGAAATAGTAAAAGTTTGTTAATAGTGATCAATTAATCCTCCTCCACTCCTCTCGATATATTCGTCTACTCTTCACGACATATCATTGAGAAGGGGTTTTGTTCACGGTATTGTAAGTAGAATTCATATTGAAACAGATAGAAGGAGTATTGCGGTCGGTTTGATTAATTCAAGGACCGGTTCGTTATCAAAGAGATCAAGTATATCTTTTCCAATAAGTTTCAGAGATTCTACACAGGGGAAATCGAAACTTTGTCGATGGAACAACGATTGGTTAGGCTTCTTTATAGAATAGTACCGTTGTGGTGTGCGATACAGAACAATATATTCGAAGAAATGGGCATATCAACGCACTGTGATATCTTTGTAGCCTTCAAGTGTCTAAATTTGTAACATCTAATCTTGCCAGTCTGAGATCGGTGATAGCGATATGTTTTTATATGGTTGCCATGATTGTTTTAAATATGTGTTGACAGTTCAAATGGAGGTTGTTGTGAAGCATAGAGAGTATGAAGATTGGATTTGTAATTGAATTTAGTTGTTTTTCAGAAGATTCTTAAGTAGGGTGCTTGAGATAGTCAATTGGTGCTCAGTTTGTCATGTTCAGATTTTCTATGGAGTTGGTCCTCTTAGAAGGGCTTCGGTGATTCTTTGGGGTTGCTGGCCTGGTTTGACAACGGATGCTAGCATCATTTATCACTGTGGTTTTCCCATCTTGGGTTTCCACCTAAATCGTTTGTGCATCGGTTTCTTTGTATGGTGTATCTTTCAGATGTCAGTTTGGTGCTTTCATTTAAGAATTAAGCTTATGAGCTTTCAGTAAGTTTGTGAAAACATTTAATTGGATAAGTGTTTTCACTTTTCTTTGCTATTGATTCATCGCCCCCTCTCAGTACTAAATATGTGTTTTACAAGAAGCAACTCTTAGTGACTCTAGGAATATTTAAATTGAAAATAAAAGGTAACTTGTTATGTTAGTTAAGGAGAATTGGTTAATCGGAGAATATTGGTGTTAGCGAACAAAGATACTCATCATCGTAGAAAAATAGAACATGGAAAAATAACCCACACAAACCAAAGATGGGCTCCTCACCAATTGGGTCGATGCCTCAGTGACAAAGAACCTTTGCAGTGAATGGATTAGTCATAGATCTACAGGAAGTAACTGTTAGTGACTCCAAGAATATTTAAATTGAAAATAAAAGATAACTTGTTATGTCAGTTAAGGAGAACTGGTTAATCAATGAATATTGGTGTTAGCAACCAAAGATACTTATTAACGTAGAGAAATAGAACATATAAAAATCAGCCAAACAAACCAAAGATGGGCTCCTCACCAATTGGGTCGATTCCTCAATGACAAAGAACCTTTGGAGTGAATGGATCATGGATCTTCTTGCCTAGCCTTCCTTGAGTAACTTTGCGCAAGTACCGTGAATCACTCATTTATACTACAAGGGAGCTATGCCATTGAACTACAAACCCAACTAGTGAATATTCCTTTGATTTGAAATTAACGAAAACTAAAATATATTCCAACAATAAGTCTTAACATTTGTGAATTGATGATCCAATTTGTGAAGACTCCATAAGATCGATTGTGACAACTTATTGGAAGAAGGTTTCATGCAGAGATAAAGAGGACATCGTTGCAGCATCACGAAGCGTATCGAAGAAAGTTTTGTGAGAAAGCTGATCGCAGACTTCTAAAACGGGTCAAAGGAGGATTTGTGAGAGGATTTAAAGGAAGATTATTGCTTGAGTTGTGATCAAATATGTTAAGAAAGAATGGCAAATAAAACTCGGATCAGATTTGTAAAGGAAAGACATTTATTATTCAATATCAGAAGTTGTAATCAGATTTGTGAGGAAGGGAGAGCAATATCCTTAGTCGAAGAATTCGTAGGTTGGTGCCTGTCAAATAACAGACTCGTTTATCTTGCTGAGTTTGTACCCAGTTGTAGGAGTTAGTGTTTCCAGTGCGTTGCTGCCTACATATTCGAAAGAGGCAGTTGGTGCTTACAGTGGGTTGGTGCTCACAAAAAAACTTAGGGGTTGGTGCTTCTAGTAGGTCGGTACCTAGGATAATTGTAAAAGGGGAAACATAGAATCGTGAATTTGGCACAGTTTTTCCATTAGGGTTTCCACGCGTATATCATGTGTTGTATTTGTGATGCTTTGTAATGTCCCATTCCTTGTGATGTTGCAGGCAGTGGTCCATTGGCCTATTCCGGACACCTGTAGGCTATGTGGAAAGGTGAATTAAGGGTTCCCATGTTCCTTTGAGTTCCGACCAGACTTGTCAGGGGTGGAACGTGAACTTACTACTTGTAGTAATTAAGGGTTTGGCCGTCGGGATGGTACAAAGTTGCTAAGATCACCAAGCTTTTTTTCTGGTTGCAAAGATAACGATTTTTTAAGCATTAATTCATGACTTACTATTTTTAGTAAGTAGCAGTTTGGGGCATTCTATTATTGGCAGTCCTAGATTTGGTCTTGTTCCTACACAATTCAATGATCCTCATTGCTCAGCCTCATCTGGATTTTGTTGATAATCAGTACTAGAGTTATAAGCAATTTAATTTTATTCCTTATCCTAAGGTTATTATTTAATTATTTAATTATTGATTGTTGTTATGGGGAATTGTGCAAAAATTGATATTTTTCCTAAGTCTTGCCTAGGCGAATTATTTAATGGATATATGAGACTTTATTTTTCATATACTCCAAAGTTATATCATGCCAAAATTGTGGTCTTCTTCCTAGGCGCGATTTTTGAACTTAGGAAGTGGGCGCCGCTTTGGGTCCACCTCATGAAATGAAACGCAATTTGAATGAGGTGAATTTGGAGACAGCTTCATTTGAATTTCAGACTGGAAAATCTATATAAACAGGTGTTTGGCTCCTCAGTTGTTTATCCAGAGAAAATATATCGTTACACTGTCAGAATGACTCCAAACTTCTTCGAGGGTGAATACCTCTTACATCCTTCCTTCCGGTTTCAAGTGTGAGACATCACTCCTAGCTGTGGTTCGTAGTTGTGAACCTTTTTGGTGATTTTTGGGTGTGTTGGTGAAGAGTTGTGTGCCGCTGGTTTTTTTGGTGTTGCTAGTGTGTTCCAGTTGGAAGTGTTTTTGTTCGTAGCTACCTGCGTGTTGAGTGCATCATTCTGGGTGAGGGCTTGTTGGAAGCGTATCAAAGAGATAATAATTCTGCTACATTGGTGTGGCATTTGGAGAACTCTCCAATTTACAATTGCAGATCGAACTATTCAGCCAAAACGCCATTTCCAGAATTGCCTTGGGTTGCATGCATTGTTGTTGTTGCTCTCCAGTCGCAGTTTCAAGGTATTGATTTGTCTGCTTATTGTTACCTATTTTTCGCTTCTAAGCTGAAAAATAGGTTAAGTTATTCTTGTTTTTACAAAATGGAACAAGTACATATTACTTCTACTATATTGCATTCCAACTACACTAAGAAAGAATGAACTAAAGATTACATTTCAATACTTCTAGTTCGTAACAGAAAAAGAGAGAGACATCTCATCTAAAGAAAGGAATTATTTTTATTGATATTCAAGCATGCGTCCCACACAACGAGCCGTGAGACTGGCTACATGCATCAGGTGCAAGAAGGAAATAAATAGGCATGTATACATGAGTACAAAATAAAAGAGAGCATGTTGAGAATGGAACCAGTCATTGCCTAAATGACTAGTACAGTTGGAGTAGTCTTGATGTTGCCTTTGTCTTGCTGCTTCGTCCTTGTCTACATCTGCCTTCCTTTTGGTATCTGCAAAAGAGTTAAATATACAATGAGTTAGAACATTTCGTTCTAAGCAATGGCTGATTGCATACCTAACATGTATATTAACACATGCATGTATATGTAATCCCTACATGCATCAGGTGCATATAGTCAGCATCACTGAAGAGTCTCAGAAGGGGAAATGTCAAATCAAAGGAAACCAAGAAAATCATCATACATAGGCATATTATTTATAACATGTTTGCTTCATGTGCAGGACCAGGAAAATATGGCTTACTAATCGTAAACTTCATGAATGAGTTGGGGTAAATGAGGCTCCCACAAGGGTTGAGCCCATCTCATATAAAAAACAACAACAATGTCTCATACAATCAAGTTATATCAAAGTTGATGACAGAGAAAGAGCAACAAAACGCAAGTATGCGATCACATGATCAACCAATAAGCATGAATGAAGGCTGCCCTTTCTAAAGGATGTGGACAAGGTATTTATGCATGATAATGAGATATACAGTGCATATTTGGGGTTGTCCATAAAGGGCCTAAGAGGGCATTCAATAATGTAGTTTCAAAAGACTAATAGCGGTTATGCAACCCTTGAGACAGCAAGCGGTCATGTGCAGCTCCAAAATAATGATGACATTAATACCCTTGTTGCAGCATGAAATCATAATTCCATATATGAGAAGAGCAAAGAGCATTCACCAAACTTATACATATTATGGGCAAATCTGAAGTATTAGGAAGCATACAAAAGAAAATTTGCAGATTTGAAGCAGTCATATGCAGCTAGAGCGACATGAGGACTGTTTAATATAGCCACAAAAGGTTTTTTAATAACATTAAAGATGATTACAGCAGGTGACAATGATAAGAGTCAGTTCTTTGTGGAAGAAAGGTGCATAGTCAAATGCTTTCATCACAAATCCAAATTACAGAGCAATCTTTGTATCAGATATGCAGTCATATGAATGATTTTAAACTTCTAATACAGTCACAACAACTTCAAAGATAGTATAAGCAGCATTAAGGAGGATAGAGAGGTTAAAATCAGTCATAAGTAGACATGAATCATAATAGCTAAGGTCTCATACATTCGTTTATACCATTAGAGAGACTTTATGGTTTTCTAAAACTCATAAGTGCAGTCTTCTTAACCTTATGCAATGTAGTCTTAGAAGATCAAATCAGAGAAAGAGCAGTAAATGAGCAAGTTGCTGTTATATACAATAGATGCAAAGATTGCAGCAGTTGAAGAGTCATCAACAGTGAATGAAGAGCTGGGAACAGCAATGAAGAATCTGAAAAAATACAGTCATTCAACAATGACAAAATATATCCACAATGAGTCTAAGAAGTGGGAAGCGGTCATATCGCAGCTGCAGCAGTAAAAGAGCAAAGTATACAGCCAACAAATCACAAAAATTCAGTCAATTAGAGCCTCTATCAGAAAGATCAAAATCTGATGTAATGTTAGGGCAGTAAATGGAGCTTGGTCTGCTGCAAATTATGGATGATTAAGACATGTGACAGTTCAGGAGGTCAAACACATTAAGACAAAGATGGTTGTAAGGTGATATAAAAGAAATATAGTGTGATTATTGCCAAAAAAAAAATCTCAACAGTGATATTGAGCTGACACAAAGTCACAGGCTCAAGCCCGGGGGATAATTTGAAGACATTTCCTACAATCTCAATGGTTTCAATCAAAGAGAAATACTGATATAACGGTCTCTCAAACCAAACACCCATATATCAGCCCCAAAGCAGAGAAGTTGTAACCCAAATAGAGATACGTTGTTAAGTTTTATCAAAACGTGCAAGGTAAGCAGCAGTTCGCATAGATGCACGGAAGGAAATATTGTTAAGTTTCAGACTTTGTTACTTTTTGCAAAGATAAAAAAATGTGCACCTGAGGCAGCCATTAATGGCGAAAAATCTGCAAAAAATGGTTCCCAGAAGTAGCAGCATGGCAGCCTGAAAGTCTGCATTATTTCCAGTTTTTTCTCCTTTCAACCCTAGAAATGGGAGTGCTCTCATGACAATGCGTGCAATATTTTCGAGAAACCCCTTTGGCGGCCAAGAGAAAAATCACGCCTAGCGGAGAAAAATCACGCTTAGCGGAGAAAAATCACGCTACAGCAGAAGTGGAAATATCGAATGCCAAGGGGCAACGCCCAAAACATACAAAATCAGAAATATGCATAAAATCAGTTAGGCCAGAGCAGTTTTCATTCTAAATAGAGGTCGAGATCTCAGTTTTCACGACTTACCAGGCGGTTTGCACACCAAAGATGTATTTCTATCTGCCCAGAATCAATGTAAGACTCTTCGATTTTTCCAGAAAGTCACCTATGGCGGTGCTCAGCACCCATTTACAGCAGGTTGCAGATCAAATGTCGCCCAAACCCTAGCACGGCGGTACCCAGAAGTTTCCAGCAAAAAGAAGGATAGAAAATGTCGAATGAATGAGATGAAGACTATAGGGTTTTCTTTTTCTCTATATCCTCATCGGTGCCTTATGGCATTTTTGCCTTTGGTTTGTTTTTATTCCTTTTTCAAATGCCACGTGAAAGCCTAAGGATTTTGCATTTTTGCAAGGCATTTTTTTTGGTTTCCCTTTCTGAAAATTTTTTTAAGTGATTAATAAAAATCACTTAAAAAAAATTTTCAATGTAATATTTATTAAGTGATATTTATGAATCACTTAATAAAAAAATTTCTTTCATTAGTGCTTTAGAGCATGAGTAAATTAATCAAAAATATAATATATATTAATTAAAGTATTTTTTAAAATTTAATATTAATTAAATATTTATTTTATTTCATCTTTATATTTAAAAATCAAAATAATAATAAATGAAATAATAAAATATTTTGTTAAAGTGATATAAGTCACTTTATTAAATTGTTTTATTATTATTTCATTTATTACCATTTTTGCCTTTAAACATGAACATGAAATAAAACAAATATTCAATTAAATATTAAATTTCAAAAAATCACTTTATGAGATGTATATTTTATTTTTATTGAAGTCAAAAAGGGGATATTTTTGCATTTATGAAGGCTTGCAGGCCTGTCAGGGATATTTTGGAGCCATTTATGATGCATTTAAGAGCTTTTATGGTAGCAGCATGGGCTGGCTTGACTTTTGTTCAAGCCCTTTCAGTTTTACACTTGTTTTTTACCCTAAAAGTGGCCTTTTTGGGTTGAATTCGACCAAGTGGTTAAGCTTGGCTTTATGGGATGCAGCTGTTGGAGGCAGCATATATACTGCCTTCCTTTTTCTTTGTAAGGGTTCTTACTTGTTCATTATTTTTAGCAAACTGTAATTTTTAGAGTTCTCTCTGCAGAAAATGAATGATTTTGTAACACATTTTCAGGAATCGTACAGATTGGTGGTACCTTTTGCAGTAACAATTAGTTCATTCCTTCCCATTTTCATCTGTTATTGTGGATCCTTATTGTTTAGTGCAGATTCTTGTGATTTTCTTGTCCTTGGAGCTGTCATGTCCCTCCCATGATCATTATATATATATATATATATAAATGAAATAATTATTATTAATTAATATAATATTTATTAGTGAAAGATTAATTACAATTATTAAATACTTATTTATTTAATATTTAATATTATTATTTAATAAATATTCATTAATGATAATATTCTGAAATTATTCAAATAAAAGTAAATTAATATTATATTTATATATTATAAATAGAATATACATATTCTTAATCATAAACACAATTTATATATTTAAAATAATAAATATATAATTGTGAGGATCAGGAGAAATTTGCCTTGGGTGTTGTATCTAATTTGATCTGCTTATTAAAGCACTACGACTTTGGGTAACTGACCAGACAATCCTACATTCGGCAATACATCGTGAAGAGGGTCTATGATATAATGAAATCATCAACGAAAAGCACCAAGAATCGATCAGTATAGATTACTATAATAATTCCGATAAACACAGGCTATGCCAAGCAACACTATGATCCTTACTTGGTCTACGTCGATAGCATGAAGGGAATTGTTACTAACATCAAGCACGATAGGCAGCAATTATACAAGTTATATAATAAACTAATCATTGAAGAGCAATTAAGCCATTAATATAAGATGTGTCTCCTCAAGGGAAGGCTACTTCCAAAGGACATGACCCTTGGGAGTTGAGAATATAAAAGGAGGCTGAACACGTATGCTTAGGAAGGGACAGCTAAGAAGGTTTGAATGCGGAATATTAGCAGTAATATTAATATAGACTGCAACACATATGACACTCATTTTTAATTTCTTATATAGTGGGAGACCAGATCTAACGCATGGCCAGATCTGTCTGCCCTTACCCCCACTAAGTATAATTATTGCTTTTTAGGTAGTGATGGTATTATTGATTTATATATTCGGTAATTAGAAGATACATAAATATTTGATAATATAATTCGATTCTTTTATTTATTTCTATTCAAGTCTGAAAAGGATAATAGGTTTATGTATATAATAATTGTCAGCAAGATTGTCCAAATCAGATCATAACTATCATTAAGTTATTGGCAGTATTCCCTTCTTGGGGGCATGCACAGTGTTGTGCTCAATATGATGAGTAAGATTGGAAGCCCAATAATGATCATATGCAGAATTTAATAATAATATAAATATAGATATTAATATAATGGTTATAAATATGGATATTAATATAATACTAATAATTATTATAATATCTTTTAGAAATTGTTTTGCAGTAATGCAAGAGAATAATTCATATAACTAGTTATTAATAAATATGTAAATGTTTTATAATGAATCAAAATAAGATCAATTATCTAGTATGGTAAATTAGCAAATACTTGATAGACAAAGGAAAGAGCGAATATCATAGATTTGATTCACATTAAGATAGACTTGTCTCTTAATCAAGTTAGTTGAAGTCATAAGTACATAGAAATAGATTAATTATGGTTATAACGGGTCTAAACCAAGTAGGGGACATTACAGAGCTGTATCTTTTCATGTTGGTATCTTATGCAGAAATATAATTATTTGCAGGTCAGGAGTTGTGTGTGAAATAGCAGTCTTGGGTTGTGAAAAAGAGTGTTTTCTCCTCCTAGGGTTGTAATTTTTAGCCTTCTCACGAATTATTGATGCAAAAGTTATCTTTTTCTGGGTTGTGAAAGAGAGTTTTATTACTGCCATATTGTGTGTCGCTCTTTCTTACTTTTAAGTGTTTTTTTTCAACATATCATTTTGTTGCATCACCTTAGGGTTAGATTTTAGTTTCATATGTCCTCCTCCTCACTCTTTTCCCAGAAGAAATTGTTAGTTTAGGTGAAGATTTTGAAAAGAACCAACTTACTATGGAGGTTCACTCAGTTTTAGGTTACTTACAACCTTGAAGTGTTCCCATCTTTCAATAGGCAACTGAAGTTCACAGCTTTAGCAAGGGTGCAGGCTTCATTGATAACACTTATGTCATATGCTTCATTCGCTTTTGGTTTGGCATGATTCTATTCTATTCGGTTTTGAGAGAGTTACAACCATTTTAGTGGGTTTCGGGATGGCTGGTTCTACGTTTTCCTTGTATCTGATTTCAGAACAGCAAGTAGTGTTTATGATGGGAGTGTGTTAGTGAATTCTTGAGATATGTACTTCATTCTATCTTCTTTAACATCTCTATCTTTGCAAGAATTGCTTCAGTAGTACTGACCAATTCATTCTATGCTGTATTTCCCGTTGAACAAGTGGAAGAGGATGGCTTAGCCGCCTGTATGTTTTGTAATTCAGTTTTGTCCTCCCACTGAGCAAGTGGTTGAGTGATATTGTCCTCCCACTGAGATATGCGGTTAAGTGATAGTTTATGTAAAGTCCTCCCACTGCATAAGCGGTAGAGTGATTTGGTTTTGTTATGCTCTTGTTACCTTGGCTGGTTTACCACCAAGTCTTGTTCTTCATCCGGCTGAAAAGTGGAAGGGGTTGACTTGCCGCCCAGTATTGTATTGCATTGTAATTTCCAGCGGATTAGTGAGCTAACGACCCCCTTATCACCGTATGCTCTCACCTTCTCACATTGGGCTCTTGGTGATCAGAAAGTGGAAGGGTCACTTTTCAGTAGCATTTGGATTATATTTGTTAACTTTAACGCGTGCATTGTAATATTTGTTGTGCTTGAAAACCGAAAAAGTAAGTGGGAATATTACAGTGGTATCAGAGCTGGTATTTCCTGCCAGCCTATGAAGTCGGGCTAAACAGAGTTCTCCATGAGTGATAGAGACGTCCGCTACTACAATAGAGAACAGAGACGCCAACAGTATCAAATTCCTGTAGTGCCTTTTGAAGAGACTTTTTCAGAAGTCTTGAGAAACAGAGATAAGGAAGTTGATTCAGTTGAGTCAGCAGATTCAATGGGGGAATGACTATTTGGACAAAATAAAACAGCTATGGCTGTAGAGAAAATAGACAAGAAATTTGACACTATGATGGACATGATGTCCCAAATGATAGCCACCTTTAGGCAAAATGTTGGAGGAGGGCATAATCAAAATCCGAATCAAAATACGAGTGGTAATTATGGCAGTACATCCAACAACTCTGGTGGTAATGGAAATGGAAGCAATAATGGCAGCCATGGTAATGGAATGCCTGTTGGATCGATGACTAGGCCATTGCAACCTGTTTTCCTTCGAAGGGAAACACCACCTCCTGAAGTGGAAGTTTCTGTAGCTAAGGAGATTCTGGCCAGTTTTGTGGAGTATGCAGCATTTCCCCAAGAGATTCGAAATGCTATGTCTCTTGACCAATACATGAATTAAAAGAAGAGAAGGAAAGGGAGATATAATAATCGTTACTCCACTCCCAGATATTTTCAATAGGCCCTTGGGAAGGTCACTCTAGCACATTTCGATGGAAGCAGTGTGAGCATGGCTAGAGCTTGGGTGCAGAAGTTGGACAACTACTTGTCCTTGAGACCTATGCCCAAAGAAGAGGCCATCAAGTTTGCCACCTTGCACCTAGATGGAGCTACTCATGAATGGTGGTACCATGGGTTGATCACTCTTAGTCACAACTTGATCCATACCTATGCTGAATTCACCAACAAGTTGATAGAAAGATTTGATACCAAGGATCCGGAGGTGAAGTTTAGAGAGCTAGCACAACTCAAACAGCAGGGTTTTGTAGACACCTTCATAACTGAATTTCAGAGTCTTTCAGTTATGGTTAGTAGTATCTTGGAGAAAAGACTGGTGGTCCTATTCACTGAGGGACTTGAAGAACCATTGAGAGGTTGAGTAAAAGCCTTTGACCCGCCCACCTTGGTTGATGCAATCAAGAAGGCTAGAAGCATGGAGTTGGCTACCCTAAGTCTAAATTTCAGTCAAAGTCTTTCCCATTTCATAAAGACAAGAAGAAATTTTCTAATCAGCATAAGAAGATCCTTCCATGGATGGATGATGACCTTCGTCAATAACTTCAGAGGAAGAATTTGAGTTAATCATGCAAAGAACCTTGGGTTCTCTTGTGACGTATTCACACATCGCCCCATTGCAAATGGGGACCCCTACCTTTTTGCTTTCTAGGGTTAGTTTAGTTTGCTTGGTTGCCTGGTCTTGGCTATTAGTCTTTGCATTGAAGGGTTGCCAGGGGGCTCATTAAGATAGCAGGCTCTGCTTGAGTCAGGTGGATCTCCTCAAGAGGTCAGGTCAATTGAGTGATTAGGGGTTATTTAGATCATTCCTAAGGTGTTTTTTGTGTACTATCCGATCGCACTTCAAGTTGCTAAATCAAACCTTGGTTGAATGCATAATGTCCTCCTAAGGTCCCATTCATCAAGGATAGAGCGAATTCACCTTAAGGAGTCTAGAATGTCATCCTGATCCTCAAATGTCTTGAAATTTGGCTATCTGGAATGTCATCCTGATCCTCCAAAAACTAGATTTTGCATTATAACTCCTAGAGGTCCGAAACCACTCTCAAACATCCTGACAATATATATGGAATATAACTTAAAGTATAAGAAAGAAGAAAGATATAAGGAAATGTCAATTAAATGTTATATTCCATATATGAATCCTGACGGAGAGACTAGCAATGTCAAATTTCGCTCTTGACCCTTCCAAAGGGTCCAGAGCGAAATTTCACCAAGGACCCAAGATTTCACTTATGTCATTGTTGGTTGGATTGATTTGCAAGGATATGGAAGAAAATACATCAAGGGTTGATTCTAAGGTAAAGCCACGACAAATTTGAGGTAAATTGAATCTAGAATAGGAATTTCGCTCCTGACCCTTCCAAAGGGTCTAGAGCGAATTCCTCTATAAGACACTCTACATTGCCCAAAGCCATGAGCTAATCCATGTCCCAAGTATTATTGAAGGCAATTCACTTGTTTGAATGAAGAAATGTGGGAAATAGAGTCAGAAATCAACCCAAAATGCAAATTTTGCTCCTGACCCTCCCAAAGGGTCCAGAGCGAAATTCATATAAGACCCTATTTCTTCACAAAATCTTGAACTAGATGCCAACTTGAGGAGCAAATTCACTTGATCATGATGGAAGGAGGCCTAACAAGTTATATCCAAGCCAAGGAAGGGAGAAAAAAGGTGAGAAATGAGCTCAAGGAAGAATTTCGCTCCTGACCCTTCCAAAGGGTCTAGAGCGAATTTCCTCATGATGTACTATGCCTTGTCCCAACCTACAAGCTAGCTCATTCACAAAAAATTTTGAAGCCCAATGACTTGTTCTTAATGACTTAAAGGATGAAGAATGGAGCTAAGTGAGGGAAAACAAGCAAATTATGAATTTCGCTCCTGACCCTTCCAGAGGGTCCAGAGCGAAATTCTCAAAATCCTCTAGTTTGCTCATGTTTGAGATCAAAAGATGGATTCCTAGGCCTTCGTAGAGAGAAGACTAGTATATACTTGTCTTGGGAAGCAATTTGGAGTAAAGAAATGATGGAATTTGGACCTAATCATAAAAATCGCTCCTGACCCTTCCAAAGGGTCCAGAGCGAAATCCTTTGAAAACTCTATTTTTCACCTTGATTGAGCTGGGCAAAGGGCTAGTTATAAGATCATGATGAGAGGGGGTTTGAAGGTTAAGTCTAGGATTGTGAAATGTTGAAGAAAATGGTCTAATTAAGCTAAAAATAAAAAAAATCGCTCCTGACCCTTCCAAAGGGTCCAGAGCGAAATTCTTATAGCGCTTGTCCCTGGGAAGGATCTTAAAAAGCAAATTTCATTTTGATCCCTTTTTTTGATTTAAGGTTAAAATTGCTATGATCAGGATAAATATATCATATGTACTTAATCATCTTTTGGTTTGTTTTTGCAAATGGAAGAAGATTAGGCTAGGACAAGGACGACCTATTCCAGTCCCATCATCATCAAGGACATTCCAAATGCATAAAGGAGGATTCAAGGTGTTTTGAAGCGTTGGAAGACTACAGGTGTTCAAGGAGTTGCAAGCTATCTCCAAAACCTTTACTTCACCACACAAAGGAACCACATGATGATAGAGATCAGAAGGACCAGGTTGGAGGGAGATCGGAACGAGGATCTCAAGAAGAATATTTCAACATCAAGGTCAAAGGAAGACCTCTTCAAGAGGATCTCATAGGCAAACACAAGGAAGCCAAGGAAAGGTACATCGTTCCTCAAGCACATCAAGGACGAAGGAAGATCACCAAGGTCATCGCAAGGGTATGTTGAACATGATCGAAGAGGCAGATAGTTTCAGAAGAGTTAATCAAAGTCCTCTTCTCATCATCATCACATTGAGTATCAAGAGATATTGCTCCATGTTCCTTGACTGAGCACAAACGCAAGACAAGGTGGCATCCAAGTCACTGTTCCTCCAGTCAAATTGGTCCACCTCAACATGTCCAAATTCAATGTACCTGACTCACCAATGATGACACAAACTTCGAGGCACCTACCCCTGTTTCCTATTGGTCGACACTCATTGAATGTAATTTTCTCATTGGCTAGGGGAGTTTTGTTATAACAAACCCTAATTAGGGTTTCCATCTTGTAATCCTAGCCAATCATTCTAAATCAATCAAAGCCATTGAATTGTAAAGAGCTCCCTATATAAAGCTCTGGCTCTTCATTTGTAAGGGTTAATAGTTAGGAGTTAGCAAAAGAGAGTTAGTGAATAGTTAGCAAATAGAATAGCAATTAGAGTAGATTAGGAAGAGAAGGCAAGAAATTGTTGGCTAAATGTTAAATGAACTCCATTTTCATTGAAGTTATGGTGAAGTGTGTCGTTTCTTTGCAATGTGCACGGTCTCTTGTGGAATCTTCGTTTTAGATGGTAAAAATTGGATTGAATGAAAGGACTTATTGAATGTACTCACGTGGGATCCGCCTAGTCCAAACCACTAGCCTCTTGCTGATTGTAAATGTGCCCTGCGTGGTCAACTGGCATAAAATGAGCTTAATCTCGAGTCGTTACGCGTCTATTGTTCATGCATTAACTCGAATGGTGTTCAGTGTCTGATGGTGTACGATTTGAATATATTCGAAGCATCCCTTAGAAGATCGCACTGAGCTGGTGTCAAATTGTTCGGTCTTATGGTGAGACCTAGCCCAGTAGGACTCCACCTAGTCATTCATCTATCTTCTTACATTCTAGGTCTTAGATTAGATTCTCTAAACCCTACACCTTTTGCTATTTCTTCATTCTCCCGGTGAGTAGATAGGACTTGAGTTCTAGCAAATCAAACGCTCAGGTCATCAAACGTAAGTCCCCTTGTGATTCCAGCAAAATCACATCATACCACAAGAGCTTATCCACACGTAGAGACCCTATATATAAGAACCTTGGAGTTGCCTCGATTGATCCTTAGGCGAAATCTTCAGCATTCGGGGAAACTTTGTTCAAGAGAGGATAAGATACCTTGGTATTTTATTCTGTGTTCGCATGTGCATAAAAAACACATCAATAGGTTCCGGGTCATAGATGCCATGGAAAGGGTAATGCTCGGCAAATGGAAGCATATTCAGCTGATGGATCACATTCTGAAAATTCATAACAGCAGCTTGATTCGGAGGAAAGTGAGTATGAAGAGGCTCCAAAAGGGCCTAAAAGCGATCAAGATGATAAGGGTATAGTTGCCCAACTCTCTAGCTTCCACAAGAATAAATCATTCAGAGTTCGAGGAGCATTGGGAGAGCACCGACTTGTTGCTCTAATTGATACAGGAGCAACTCACAACTTCATTGATGCTAGGATTGTTGCCAAGAGAGGTCTCATCACTAATGATGTTGAAGACTTCAAGGTCGTGGTGGCTGATGGATCAACAATTTGTTGTAGACGGATGGTGTCGAACATGTTAATGAAGCTTGGTAATTATGAAGTCAAGGATGACTTCTATGTTGTCAATATTAGAGGGACCGATGATGTGGTCCTAGGCATTCAGTGGCTGTGATCTCTTCGTGAGATCACTCTTAACTTGCAAACCATGGAGTTAAAGTTCATGACTGAAGGGAAGAAGGTCGTTTTGCAAGGGATGTCTAATGGGGGTCCTCGGATTGTATCCTTGAAGAGGATGGAGAGGTTGATTAGTCATAGTGGGCAGCAGAATGTGTGTTAATGCCATCAAACCCATTAGAAAACAAGGGCAGCTACACTACTGATATTCAAGCTCTAATCACAGGCAAGAGCAAGATCTTTGGAAATCCGCCACTTAGAAGATCTCCTGAGTGTATGGTCATGCCATCCCACTCATCCGAAGAAAGGAGAAGCTATCCTGAAGACATTCAAGCTTTGATTTCAAAAAGGAGCAAGGCATTTGAGACTCCACCTCTGGGTAGGCCGCCTGAGCGTGGTACTGAACACATCATTGAGTTGGAAGAGGGTACTAAGCCTATCATGATTACTCCTTACCGTTACCCAAAGAAGAAGAAGGACGCGATTGAGAAAGCCATTAAGGAGCTTCTAGACATAGGTTACATTAGGCCAAGCAAGAGCCCCTTTGCTTCAGTTGTTGTATTGGTGAAGAAGGATGGGACCATGCGTATGTGCATGGATTACCAAGCCTTAAACTAGAAAACGATCAAGAATCGGTACCCCATTCCCCGAATTGATGAGCTGCATGGTGTCGTGTACTTCTCCAAGATAGACCTCAAATCGAGCTACCATCAAATCTAAATGAGAGCTTCTGATGTTGAGAAGACTACTTTCAGATGCCACTTTGGGCATTTCGAATTTTTAGTATGCCTTTTGGTTTGACTAATGCTCCAGCCACATTTCAGTTCTGCATGAACAAGATCTTTCAGAAGCAATTGAGGAAGTTTGTGCTCATATTCTTCGATGACATTCTCATTTTCAGCAAGTCTTGGAAGGAGCACTTACAACACTTAGATGAAATTCTTAGCATTCTGGAGTCTAAATCATTGTTTGCCAAAGAATCTAAGTGTGAATTTGGAATGAGGGAGTTGCTCTACTTGGGGCACATCATCAATGCAAAAGGTGTGAAGGTGGATCTCGAAAAGATTAGAGCTATCCTTGATTGGCTCCTTGATTGGCCACCACCTGAGAACATAACTCATTTGAAAGGATTCTTGGGTCTATGCAATTTTTACAGAAAGTTTGTGAAGGGTTATTCTCAATTGGCTGCCCCCCTCATAGATCTTACTAAGAAAGGAGCCTTTCAGTGGTCTACAAAGGCACAAACAGTGTTTGATCAGTTTAAGGAAATCATGAGCTCATGCCCAGTTTTGGCCTTACCAGATTTCACCAAGCCTTTTGAGCTGCAATGTGATGCGTCAGGAGAAGGTGTTGGTGATTTTCTTATGCAGGACAAGCATCCTATTGTCTTTGAAAGCAGAAAGTTGAGAGGGCCTGAAAGGCTATATTCAATCTATGACAAGGAGATGCTTGCCATAATGCATGCCCTTGCGAAATTCAGGCAGTATTTGGTGGGAAGTAGGTTCGTTGTTAAGACTGATCATAACAGTCTTACGCATTTCATGCACCAAAAAGATTTGAATGAATGGTAGTAGAAGTGGGTTAGTAAGCTTCAGACTTATGACTTTGACATTGAGTATGTGAAGGGGAAGAACAACATAGTGGCCGATGCCCTTTCACGAAGACCCCATCTAAGCTCTATATGTGAGCTTACTGCTGATTAGAGGGACCTATTGCTTGTTGATTATGCCAAAAATCAATTTGCAACCATCACTGTTGAAGGCACTTTTCATGGTGAAAAGTACAGTTTGGTTGATGGATTGATTTTGTATAAGAGAAGGATCCTTCTTCTACCTGAATAGAAGTTGAAGGAGAAGGTATTGCAGACTTTTCATGACATTCCCCTTGCTGGCCACCAAGGTTTTTTCAAGACTTACAAGCAAATCCGAGAGAGATTCTCTTGGAAAGGGTTGAAGAGAGATGTCTTGAAGTACGTTAGGGAATGCCATACTTGTCAGAAGAACAAGGATGAACACATAGCACCCACTGGTTTATTACAACCATTGTCGATCCCCAGTCAAAAATGGGAAAGTGTCTCTATGGATTTCATCACTGGGTTGCCAAAGGCCAGTGGGAAGGATTGTATCTATGTGGTGGTGGATAGATTAACAAAATTTGCTCATTTTTTTGACATCACTAGCTCATTTACAGCAGCTCGGGTTGTTGATTTGATCTTCCATGATGTGTTTAGGTTACATGGGTTGCCTAAAAATATTGTGTGATAGGGACAACTAGTTCCTAAGCTCATTCTGGCAAGAGATTTTCAGATTATGCGGTACTATACTCACCCCAAGCACGAGTTACCATCCCCAGACAGATGGACAAACAGAGAAAGTAAATAAGTGGTTGGAAGGTTACTTGACGAACTACGTTTCAGAGCAGCAAAAGGCCTGGGTAAGATGTCTACATCTTGGTGAATACTGCTACAATTCCACTTATCACATGTCCATTAGGATGTCACCTTTCATGGCACTTTACGGTTATGAGGCCCCTAGCTTTGCTGATTTGGTGTTTGGAGATAGTAGAGCACCTCAAGCTAGGGATATGGTTCAGTAGTGTCAAGATATTCTGAAGGCATTAAAGAACAACCTCTAGATTGCATAGAATCGACAGAAGTTGTATGCTGATCAGCAGCGTATTGAGCGCTCATTTGAGGTTGATGATATGGTGTAATGTCCCCTTCTCCGCAGTGATTAGTTCTATTGGCCGTTAGCCTAGTTCGGAGGCCCATAGGCTAGTCGGGGGCAGAAATTAGGGTTTCCTATTTTCTAAGAGGATTCTTTGGTGATTTCAAGGGCTATATGTGGGATTTTGATAGTTTCGATTATGGATTCCTTCTGGGTTTTCAGAGAGCTTCAGGATGGTTCGACATGCATCTGCATCAAGTGACTTTTTCCAGACTTGCTATTTTTAGTAAGTACAACGATTGCTCAGAATGTGGTTAAAATCACTTTGGAAACACTTACTATTTTTAGCAGTATGCTATTTTTAGTAAGTACTATTTTTAGCAGTTCTATTTTTAGTAGGATGTCAACAGGCTTGTTCAGATGGCTATTTCCGATAGGTTAGTTTGAGCAGTTGGTCTTCCCTCTTTTTTTGGTGATATTCTTGGCAAGGGTTCCTCAGCTCAGTTCAATGACTATTTCTAGCAGGGCAATTCTCTCAGCTTGTTTCCCCATATCCCTGGAGCTTGTTTTGGCAGGTTCAGTATTTGATGAAAAATGGTGTTTTAAATTAAATTATAACTTAAGGCAAAGGTTGGACGATTTTTTTAAAAGGGGTTGCTTAAGTTATATTGATATATAAGTCATTTCCTTAATTAGATATTGGGTGATTTATTGTTGAGGAAAAATACTTTATAAAGTGAAATATTAATACAGCAAGATGGACGCATTATGGAGAAATCAGTTAATTTTATAATATATTTCACTTATCTACCTTGGATGCCACATTATGATTTTATTGTCATTTTTATAAAGAATATTTGCTCCTATGAGAAGGTCGATTTGGAGAAAGGAGAAATGAAATGTAATTTCAAAATAATGTGAAGTGAATGTGCATTTGGATTTGGCGTTCATTTGGAGGGACTGTGAATCTGAATTTGAGCCCTCAAAATCTATAAATGAGAGTGTTGGGCTTCTCATTTGGTATCTTATGAAATTGCATTGTTATGCTGTCGGTTTGGCGATTGAAAATCTGAGCTTCGAAGTGTGGCTTCCTAGCTAAGTCTCAGTTTCGTACTTGGAAGATAGTACCTAGCTGTGTTCCTATAATTCTAGTGTTGTTTGTGAGTGTTCTGCAAATTGTGGAGAGTTTTGTGTGGATTTTGGAGTGTTTCCTTGTTGCTGGTCGCGGAGTTGCTGAAACCATAGTTTGCTCATATCTCTTGACCAAGTGATTGCATCGTTCTGGGTATCGGCTCTTTGGAAGCGTATTGGGAAGACAATCATTCTCCTATCTTGGCATGGCTTTTGGTGGTCATCACAATTTTTGGTTGCAAATCAAAGTTTGCTGCTGTAGCGCCATTTTCAGACTTACCTTGGGATGTGTGCAACGCATTTGGGGCTTCCAAGTTGCGAGTTTGAGGTATTGGATTGGTTGCCTATGTTATATTAGTCATTTGCATTTTATTTGGTGTGATTCCGGGTAGTTTTGAGAAAGTTATGACTATTTTGGTATTTCCGGTAGTGGCTGGATAGTGTGTTTTCTAGCTTGCAGAATTAGAACAGCAGTAGTGTTCAAGTGTGGTGTGATTTTGATAGTGGATTGTTTGAGATCAGCATTAAGCTTCTTATCTTATCTCATATCTCTATTTTGTAAGATTGTTTCAGTAGTACTGATCAATCATTCTTGTTGTTCTTATTTGTAATTCCCACTGCATAAGTGGAAGAGGCTGGCTTAGCCGCCTTCTTGCTTTGTAATTCAGTTTATATACTCAGTCCTCCCACTGAATAAGTGGTCGAGTGATAAGTTTTATGCAATTGTCCTCCCGCTGGAATATGCAGTAGAGTGATAGCTTAATGTAATGTCCTCCCGCTGAAATATGCGGTAGAGTGATTGAGTTTCAGTTTCTTGTTATTTCCCTTGGCTGGTTTACCACCAAGAGTTCAGTTTCTATCCTGCTGGATAAGCAGAAGGGGCTGGCTTGCCGCCCATGCATTGTAATTTCAGTTTGATTTATGGTGCTAACGATCCCCGAAACACCGTATGCTCTCACCTTCACAGATTGGGCTCTCGGTGAACAAAAGGTGGAAGGGTTCCCTTTCAGCAGTTTGGATTATTTCTCTAACCTTAACGGGTTATGGTGTTTGCTTTGTAAATCTTATTGCCAAATCAAAAAAAAATTATTGGGGATATTACAATGGTATCAGAGCTGGTTTTCCTGCCAACCTGTGTGTTCGGTTGATCAGATCACAAGTTCTTCCTTCCATCCTATTGGTTCGTGGTTTGTTGGTTGCATATCAGAGTTTGGAAGAATGTCTACTATAGATAAGTCTATTTGTGAGTTAATGCAAGGATTGATTAATTTGATGAAGGATCCAAACATTAAAATGGGGTTCGCGAAGGTTCTTGCAAATTCCAAACATAAGGAAGAGTCTGAAAACAATATCTTTAATACAAAGACAAATGATGGAGTTGGTGTTTTGACACCTAACTTTGAGACAGTGCTTCATGAAGACTCTTTGGTGATGCATGCACCTACCATTGATGAGGTTGTCATTCAAGAAGAAGAAAAACCAATATTTGAGGTTGTGCATGATGAATCTCTTAATGTTTCTTATGGAGCTAGTGACAGTGTTGAATGCACTCATGTGCTTCTAGAGGAAGAGCATATGAAAATTGAAGATGTTAAACAAGAGGAAAAGGTTAACAGATTCTTGGATGGAGATTCATGTTATGAAGCTGAAAATATTGCAGCTAATGATAAAGTTCCTAATGACCAAGAGGCTGTCCTATTTTGTGAGTTTAAAATATGCCAAAATGATGACATTCAAGGGGCAGATTTAGAGGACCAATCAGAAATTGCATTTCAGAACAATGGTGTTGAGACTCATAGTTTGAAGAATGAGTTTGACCAAATTCTGAAAGTCTTTGAGCAATGTCCTAAATTGGAATTTTCAGATTTAGGACAGCAGGATTGTTGGTCTAAGTTGGAAAAAGGAAATACTTTTCAGATTGTTGATAACCCATTGTTTGAGATGGGTAAAGTGAAAACATATGACAAGAAATTATTTTAACATTACTTATCCTTGGAATTCTAGGAAATTGAATGGCGGAAGTCAAGGTTGCAACTAAGTTGAGAAAGGCATTGATCAAGAAGTAAATAAAAGGATTTCTTCTCGAATCCAAAATCTAATCGAAGTGGGAGAATGTTGGTTACATCAACTTCGATACATTCAACTTAGAAGATTTCAAGCAAAGGATATTTGGGCGTGATGGCGTAGTTCTTTTAGCAGTGGCGTGAACAATAGTCCGAAGTGGAATCATCCATGTAGGAGGATTTCCTCCTTCCTTCCAATGTCCAGAATTGATCATTGAATGTGCAAAACATTACAACCCAGAGAGAAGAATGATCTCATCTCTTGACGCCAAGTTGCTAGCTAACTTTACTCCAAGGACAATCTCAGAGGCATTTGGAATCACCACATCCCGCTCCATGGAGTACAAGAATAAAGAGAAAGCATTAAGATTCTACCACGCAAGAGGAGTTTAATGTTTAACTACTGTCAACCGCAAGTGAATGGAGAAGCCTAAGCGTCATCACTCTAAATTGCCAAAACAACGAGAATGGACTTCAAGCAAGAATACAATGATCTAGTGGTCTTGATGAACAGACTCATGGGAAGTCAACATGCCTACACCTATGAACCATGGATGTTCTTCTACATTGCAGAAGTGATACAGGAATCAGAGTTATGACTAGTCTAGATTGATAAGTGACAACTTGGATGAGCAGCTAAATAACCCAAAGCAAACTCGTTCTTTCTACATGAGTTCATACTTAGTCTACTTGATCACCAGAATTCATAAGTATGATGGACTCATATGCCAAGCGTCAATTGGGCTAGGTGAAGGAAAGTTCAAAGTATATGAGTGTTTTCCTCAGTTACAATTGACCAACACTATTCATTACAGGAGAGTGAACGATGCATTTTCAATGCATATTGTTTGGATTCTGCAAGGGGGTTTTCATAAGATGTTATACTTAGAGGCTCGAAAATTGGTGGACAAGTATGGCGCATGGTTCATCCAATTTCCCTGGTTTACATACATCAGAGTCCAAGGGTTTGGTGGCTATCCTCTTTAGCTATCAATATACCCAACTGACAGAATATTCCTACTAAAGGTAACAAGACAATTGGCAATATATGACAAAATTCTAAAGAAGAAAAACCAAGGATAACAATTTCCCTTCATCATGGGAGATGATAATGAAGTTTGTCCATCACTTTCAGTAGAAGAGAAATCACCTAAGGAGTTGTAACTCTACAGACTTGCCAACTTTGAGATCGGGATTAAGAACAAAACCCACAACAAAAACACAATTGAAAGGTGTGATTAAAACAGGTAACTAATATTCATGTAAGGAGTGCAATTAGACCATAAAAAACACGTATGAGAAGACACAATTAAGGAAAGTTATGATCATTCCAAATCAAAGGGATGCAACCAATCAATAACAAGATATTTAATACAGGATCAATATTCATTCCAAGGTCATCGAACATATTTCTTTTCTATTGATACCCATTTGTTGATTTGCTCTAATTGAGCAGCAGCCTGTTGACTTTGGACACATATTTACAAGTGGTACAAATCAGATAAGTGCCATTTGAATTTCTATAATCGTAAGATATATTGGGCAAGCATTCATATCTAAAAGTCTTATAGAATTTCTGTCCTAATCAAGTAAATCAGGCAAGCATTCATACAGATCGAAAGTCTTATCAAACCGATACAAATATCTTTGCATATTAATAGAATCAAATTAGACAAAGAAAATATTAGGTTGACCAACTAAGGGTATATAGCCATCACATAAGAAGATCAGACAAGTGATCAGGTTGATCAAGTAAATCAATCATCATTCCATCGCAATCTCATAAGATTATATCTGATAAGTGGAAGAATTTAATTAATGAGACGATTCATAGCAAATTGTTTAAGAGACCCTTAGAGGTGGCAATTCCTCTCCTTGTACACCATAAACACATGAAATTACAGATTAATAAATAGAGACAACGTCTACTATTCTCTTAGGGAACAAAGGATTATAATCAGACTTTATATCAAAAACTCAAGGAAATTATAATCATTCTCCATTTATTATTCATCTTTATAGTTCAATTATTAAATAGGTTTTGTTCTTAATCGCGATACTTTGATCTAGTTACTTTCAGAGAAAAATTTGATCCTTATAACAAGATCAGGATTGTGGATGGTTGGAGACACCGGCATAGAGCACACATGGAATATTATTGGGCAAATGCCAAAGATGATTTTGAGATTAGAAAAAGAATGTTTTCTAGACTGCCACTAAAGTTAGTCTAGGCATGTGAACTCTTTCCAATGCCTGATCAGTCATGAAAAGATGAAAATAGAGTGCACCTAGAATTTGAGATGGAAAAGAACAAGCCCATTTTTCCACCAAGTTGGTCTGATCCAAAGATATCGGATCTTGATGCCTTGCTAAGACCAGTGACTAAAAGATCCAAGATATGGATAAAAAGGCAAGCTAGTAGATTCCAGGCCGAAGTCACCCAATTGACATATGATTTGACAGGAGATCCTAAATCACGATCCGCTCAAGATGGGATTACTAAGGAAACACAAGATGATTCGACTGAGCATGAACAAGGCCAACAAGAAAATAATAGCCAAAGGAAAGGTAAGGAAATTGTCAAAAGTTTGAGTTCAAGGGAGGCAAAGAAGCAAAATACACCAAGTATAGGACTAAACTCAAAGAAGTAGAGAACAGTGACACCTAAGCCATCACCAAACAGTTCTCCAAGTGTAGAAGAGGTGGACCTATTTACAAGAGAAAAGACATCTCGATCCAAGAATGTATGCCAAATGGAGATTGAGTCTAGTGTGTGTTGTGACCATTTCACACATCGCCCCATTTAAAATGGGGACCCCCTCTTTTTGCTCGTTTTGCATGTTCTTCGCTTTGTTTTTTTTTAGGGTTTTGGTTTAGTTTGTCAGTTGTCTGGATTAGGGTCAAGCCTTAGGGTTCCCGTTTTGACATTTTTAGGCCAGAGTCCAGTCAATCTTGAGAGCTTTTTGAGCTTCCTCTCGTAGGATGCAATTTTGAATAAAGTGAATTCGCCAGAGGCTAAGTGAGTTGGTCTAGTTTTAGTCGGAATTTTGAATGCAAAGTCCAAATTTGTCTAAGTGTGAATGATAGGATTTTTTATTTTTGTCTGATTGAATGATTTTGACCAAATTTTGGAATTTCGATGATTGATTCTGGGTATTGGAAAGGTCTTGTTGTTGCCTTGTGAAGTGACTAAACCCTTGAAATCATGATATTTTGACCTGTGGAAGCAAAATCGCTCCTGTCCCTCAGTGAAGGACCGGAGCTTGTTTCTCAAAATTTTACTGTCTCTGCAGGATCAAGACGAATTTCGGATTGGAAGTGATAAAGGGAGGCATGTTCTTTCTGTTGAATATAATTTGAAGAATTTTACAAACACGGAAATGTGCCAGGAGCAAAAATCGCTCCTGTCCCTCAGTGAAGGACCAGAGCTTAAAATCCAACATTACCTTGTCCTTGCAGGATTTGAATGATTTGACGATTTGAGGAGAACCAAGGAAGTGCATTTTATCAGTTGAATATAATTTGAAAGCGCAAACATGAGGAAAACTTGACCTAGAAGCTAAATCGCTCCTGTCCCTCAGTCAGGGACCAGGGCGAACTTAATGGTAGCTCCCGTCCCTCTCCCAAGGACCAGAGCGAATTTCCTCATAGGGCAAAATTCGGGCGAAGATTAAGTAAGTTTTGAGTTTGAAGCAGGCAAGGAAGGTGTAACGAACCTGTTGAAGACAAATTGAAGATTGCAAGACACCAAAAGGAGGCTCATATTTGCCTAGGCGCTCCTGTCCCTTAGCCAGGGACCAGAGCGAATTCTCCCTTAGGCCAATTTCTCACCAAGTTAGAACGAACTCCAGGCCAAGAATGAATGAAAGGGTGCATTCAAACATCAAATGTGCCTTGTAAAAGCCAGGTAAAGTATGAGTGGAATGGAGGGTAACGTTGTTTCTTGCTTAGTGATCGAAGAAATAAAGGTCAAGGAGAAAACACAAGTTCGCTCCTGTCCCTCACCAAGGGACCAGGGCGATAATGGTCACAAGGGGCATTCATCTATGAAATCAAGTTAATCAAGCTCGAGATTCCTAGCAAAAATGCCAGTTTCAACGTAGAGATGGTGGTTTCGAACGTAAAAGGCAAAAGAATCAAGGCTAAGATGATAATTCGCTCCTGTCCCTCAGTCAGGGACCAGAGCGATATGGTTTGTACCCTTACCTCTTCAAATTTTGGCGCTAACACATTTTTTTTTGAATTTTATTAAATGCTAAAAAATCGATAAATTTAAATATTCAATTAAATAGCATTTAAAAAATTGCGCATGGGCATTTAATTAATTATTTGTTGCCTTAAAAAATTGAATCAATTAAAAACGAAGGCAATTAATTAATTAATTATTATTTTAAATAAAAATCAAATTGGAGCACTTGGATTTAAATTCTTTTATTTTTACAAAGTCGGCCCTTGGTTTTTATTTAAAAAATTGCTTTTAATTACCTTATTTTTTACCAAGTCGGCCTAGAGGTAATGGAGGGGGGTAAGTGCCTATAAAGGAAGGAGAAAATTTTAATTTTCAAATCATCATTTAAACCTTCATTCATATGCGATTTTGGAGAAGTGCGAATTTCACCAAGATTACAAGGTGCGAATTTCATCAAAGTGGTGCGAGCATCATCAAAGGGAGTACGAACCTTGGTTAGAGTTGAGCGAACTTGCCAAGATCACATCAAAGACCCCAAAGGTGGCGAAGTTGCTAAGGAGGACATTCGCTTGAGGAAGATCACGTGGAAAAGCTTCAAATTTTAAATTTTGCCTAGGCGAATTTCCTTGTTTTGCACTTTAGAGTTAGCTCTCAAGTGAGGTATGGCGATGTGATTCTTTGTCTTTTGTTTTGAATTTTGATCGTCATAGCCTTAAATTTTGAATTTTGAAATTTTGAATTGCAATGGCTCAATCGTTTTTTAGGAAATGATAACTCAAGGACTTATCATGAGGTTTCCTAAATTTAATCTTTAATCTAATCTAGTTATACATTGCAAAATCTAGTTTCTTATTATGAAATGTTGTGTAGGTGTTACAATGGCGACCCCGAAGGCGGGAGCATCCACCAATCGTCCAGCTCTCATGAAGGAAGATCAAAAGAACGAAGAACTAGAGACCAAGATCGTGTCTAAGTGGAGCAACATTGGAGATACCAATTTGGGCAACTTCAGCACGAAGAAGTTTCGAGAGGTCCCTTACATTGGCAAGCCATCACCTGTCACTCGGAGGATAATTGAAAGTGGCATCATTAAGGCGGTTGGCTTCCCTCCAGCAGTACAGTGCCATGAGTTGATGATCGAGTGTGCTCGTCATTATGATCCTCAGTCCAGAACGATAGTGTCTAAGGAAGGAAACACTTTAGCTTATCTTTCAGAAGAGGCTATAAGTGAGGCTTTCCATCTTCCAGAGCACAGAGATATGGTCTACAAGAGCATAGAAGGAGCCAGGTCCATGTACGAAGATGATCCAGATGCTTGCCTAAGCATCATCAACAAGAACTGGTTACTTAAGAGTCGTCCTCGCCTGAGCAAGATCCCGAACACACCACATAGGATCGATTTCCAGGAGGAGTACAGAGATTTGATTACAATGCTCAACCGAGTCACAGGAGCCCCTCAAACTTTCTACTTTGAGAAGTGGATGTTCTACTTTATCCAGGTGATAGTTCAGGGAAAAGGAACAATTCATTAGGCTAGGATGATTAGCCATTGCTTGGACGTACAGTTGAGGAGATTGAAGGCTACCAAGTCCTTCCACATGAGTTCATACGTCATATATGCTTTGATTAGGAGCTTTGAGTACGCAGGACTACCTCACAGAGGAGTGATTGGAAGAGGACCCGGCGAGGTCAGAGTTTGTGATTCCTATGTTCACTTGCATCATCCACCAGGAAGTAACTACAAGTTAGTTAATGATACCTTCACGATGAACATCACAAGGACGTTGCAAGGTGGGATTCACAACAGATTATCTCAGGATGCACAGGAACTAGTAAAGAGGTACGGTGCTTGGTTTATCCAATTTCCGAAGTTTACTTATATTAGAGTTCATGGATGTCCTTCACCTCCATACATGTTGCCGAGATATCCGACACACAGAATTGTGTTACTTGAGGTAACAAGACAGTTGGCAGCTTATGCGAAGGCATTTAGACACAGCCATGGAAATGGAGTTCCTGTACCTATCATCTTAGGCAATTCAGTTGAGGTATGTCCTAATGCTTTAGCCATGGATGACACAGAGAAGGAGTTAGCTTTGTATTCTTTTTCATTCTTTGCTTTGAGAGAAAGCTTTGATCCACATGGATATATAGAGAAGATAGTCGGTAGGAAATTTAAGCATGAGTTTCAGATAGAAGATTTTATGATGAATCTCTTAGACGATCTTGAAGTGAAAAGAAAGATGCATTCTAGATTGCCTTTGGATTTCATCAGGAAATGCAAGATTTACAGAGTGGTCAACCTTACTCCAGATGAAGGAAGTTCTCTTCGAGGACATCAGTACTAGATGCAATCATGTTGAGGAGGTTATCCACCCGATCCAGGACAGAGTATTTGAGGTACTACGTACCATTCTTGGCAGAAGGATCGAGGTTGAGACAGATGTGGATTTGTAGGAATTGGAGGATAAAATTAAGGTCATCTTTTGCAAGGACGCTAATGCTATCACAGATGAGCAACAGGACCAGATGTTTGCTACCATGCTCCTAATTGAAAAGACTAAGGAACTTGAACCTGAATGGGACGCTGCTCTTCTCGAGGCATTTGATCAGGTCATCCACTTGGAAGAAAGAATGAAGAATCTTCCCGAGATTCCAATTGCTGAGATCGAAGGAATCGTATCAAGATTCATTGCATATGCTAAAAAGGAGCATTGGAAAGGGAATAAGATTCTAGATGAGAGGTTGTTATAGATGACATGGCACCTTAATTGTCATTGATCTATGTCTCCTAGGTTTTTGTGCCAAATTTAATATTTGGCTATGCATTTAATATTGTTCAGTAAAAAGGAGTCTATTTATAACAAACCCTAATTAGGGTTTAGGTGTCATGATCTTGACCGTTGATCTGCTTTTTGATCTGGACCATTCATTGTAATTGAGGATGCTATTTATACCCTCATTTCATTTCATTTTGTAATTAGAAAAGGAGAAAATTAGAGAGAGTTAGAAATTATTGAGAGATTAGAGTTTAGAAGCAATTTACTTTTGTAGCAAGATTGAGCTTTGAAGAAAGAATTCAAACAATTGTTGTACATGATGACTTTGAGATCAATGAAATATTGAAGTTATGGTGTTTTGTTGCAATTCTCTTGGTTATCTTCCTGGTTGTTCAATTTTCTTGAATCATCCTCAATCAAAGTAGTGTGTTAATTCAAAGGACAAAGTGTCGAACTTGATCTTTGGTAGGATTCGCTTTCCAAACCACTAGCTTCTTGCTGATTGTAGGAACGCCTTGCGTGGTCGACTGGAGATATTTGAATCACTTAAACCTTCAATCGTTGTTGTATCTTGGATATGTACCTTCGTGGTAGTGTCCTTGATCTTTGATGTATTGAAAAATCATTTGTTACCTTAGAAGATCGCATCAATTTCAATTGAGTTGTTAATTTATGGCAATATTGAAGTTGGTAGAATTTCACCAAATCTTGTCCACATTGAGTCATTCTTAGGGTTAGATTAGATTAGACCTCTTGCAAACCCTATCCTTTTGATATTTTTTTATTTTTTTTTTTGAAAAAGCTTGATTAGTTTAGCAAAATCTTCGGCGACGTAAGGCCCCTTGATGACACAGCAATCACAATGACCACTGGTGCTTATCCACACGTAGAGACCCTACTAAAAGAACATTGGAGTCATCCTAACTGATCCTTCTTGCGATATCTTCAGCAGTTAGCGACTTTATTCAAGAGAGGATAAGATGCCTTTGGGTATTTTATTCTGTGTATGATTGTGTACAAAATACACGTCAACAGTGTGTCAGACAAGAAAAGTGGAAATACTTACATGGAAACTCTCTGCCAAAGAAATGTTGAACAGGAATCCCATCAAGACGAAGACTTGGACATCATGAATTTCTTTGACCAACATGATATGACAACAGAAGTGGGAGGCTTGGGGAATCCTAATTTTCCCTTTTCCAATGGAAATTTCCTTGAGGATGACACTTTGCCAAGACAGGAAAGACAAATGGAAGTGCATATTTAGCCATCAAAAGTACCAATGTGGCTAAAAGACCAAATGAGAAAAGATTTAGAAGAAGATGGTGATACAACGACAAAATTGGAAGAACTCCTCAACTGGATAAACAATTCTAAGAAAAGAAGGCAGCCAAGAAGTTCTCCCATTGGACAAGAGGAGGATCTGAATTGAGAATTTTACATGTTGCAATTCCCAAAGTAGACAAGACGAGATGAAATCACTCCAAAGGAGTATGATGTATCATGAGACAGAGTTTGATTTAGGACCTACTTCAACAGCCCAAGTCATCGAGGATTTTGATGACTCCACTCAAGCATTGAAAGATCAAATCAGGAAATTGGAAGTAAAATACAAGAAGTTGAAGATTGACCATAAAGCTTTAGGTGGATATGTGCAGTGCCTAATGAAGCCAATTAGACAAGAAGATGAGACATTTGTTCCACCCACTACCCTTCCAAGGGAATCAATTAAATAGCTTCAAGGAATGAAGATAATTGCTCAGGAAACCCAAGATTAGTTAAAGAAAATTCATAAAAGAGGCAGATATATTCATTGAGGGCTTAGTGCAAATGTATAGTAGGATTCTGGCCATCCTCAATTTAATCCAAAATATAGATCATGCTTGGGAAGACACTCATATCTACCAAGATGAGACTATCCCACGCCTAGGAGCATTGATAGAGATTCCTCGAGGCACATTGATGCAAGGAGAGATAATCAAGGAAAAGGAAGTAAATGAATTCTCAGATGGTATTGCGTAGTGATATTAGGAAAGGAAGCCTTCAAGAAATCAAATGAAGAATCAGCCCTGCTAAGTAGGATACTCAAAGAAATTCAGATGGAAATCCTCTCAATGGAGGAATCGTTTGCACAAGAAATGGGAAATAAGGAAATGACCATAGATAATTTGACTTGAGCAAGGTTAAGGAACATGTATTCAAGGACATGAGTTCTTTCTCGGGGAGTTACCTGGACGACATTTCCACATTCATTAGTTTCATGAACAAGATTCAGGAACTCAAGTCAGCTTGGGAGAAGACTCTCAATCAGTGTGAGAAGGATACAATAGTCAAGGAGTACAAGAATGAGACTACTCCAAGTGTCTTTGTAGATGAACTTGAGATTGTGATGTCTAGGTTCATTGAATTTGCTAGCAAAGAGAGAGATAAGAGGCGCTTACTTCTAGATGATGAGTTGTTTAATTCTTAGTTCACACTCAGTTATTTGTTTTTTACTCTAGTTCTTTTTACATAAAAGATGGTCATTTACTTTGAAACCCTAATTAGGGTTTTCTCTCATTGCCTTTTGAAGGCCTATATAAAGGGATTCACCCCCCTCATTTGTAATAAGGAGAGATATTATTGTTCCTGAAATACTGCCAAGATAATAATTCATTCATTGATTCTATGGTGAATATTCATGTTGTCTTGAAGTCACATGGTTTCCTATCCTTCAAAATAGAATAGAATTTGTTTCTTTTGAAGTTGTTTAGTGAATGAAAGATCTGATAGTGTTGATTAGTGGTGAAATCCTTTTGCTCATACCCTTGATGAATAGATGATTTCTTTTCATTGTGTAAGGGTAGTCTGAGCTTGTTTTTGTGGATGTTTAACTTCTATCCTTGGATAAATATTATTCATTTTGATGATAATTATTTAAGGTATGAAAATCACAAGCACAACCTTTTGAAGATTGCACCCACTTTGTCTAGTTGTTTCTTTTGGTGAACCTAAGTGTGGTTTGATTCCACCCAATCATTCACCACCTCTTGAATTCTTAGGAGTAGAATAGAATTCTTAACCCATCCTTTTTTTCATTTTTTTTTAGGATTTCATGATCCAAAATCCGAAAAGAACCTTCATTGCTATATCTTCCATTCCATACATTCTTGGAGAGTGCATCATCCCAAGTCCTCACTATGATCAAAGAACAACAAAAGCGTAAGTACCCCTCGGATTACCAGCACACATCATACTAAACAAGCTACATCCATCATTAAGTTGCAAGTTCGCATAGTAACCTTGGAATCACTTTCATGAACTTTTGCAATCTTAGCATAAAAGGCGATTTTGCTCAAGAGGATAAAGTGTCTTTGGCATTTTTATTCTATGTTGGTGTGGTAATAAAACACCCATTAACAATACTTAGTTCAGGAAGGTAGGTGGTCATATTCTCAAGCCAATGAGAAATAGCATTGTGGCAGTCAAATAAAGACAATGATATGAGAAGATGCAAGATACTAAATGGAGATGGTCTATAAATTGTACTGTGATAGACAATGTGTTCAAGGGTATGCAAAATCTTTTGCTAAAGCTTGGATTAACAACCTCTACATGAGTTTTAAAGCCTTTAAAGCCCAGAAGAAAATTCAAGAGGATATATTATGCTATGCTCATCATGGTAAGTCCGTTTACAATAGCTAGATGTACATACTTGTCATAAGTAGTGATATATCGTCAGATGGTAGGTTTGTGAAAAGAATAGAAGATAATGAAATGACAAGAAACCAAATGACAATCTAACTCAGTGTAAAGGAGGATGATTGTAATGAAATGCATAGCAGTCATCATGTTCAATAGATCAGCATAATGGCTGTAATACTGGATGATTGTTGAGGGATAATGACTGAATGACAGTACATTATGATAATGGACAGAGGTTGTAATAGTATCTATACCCTTGCACAAAGGCAAAAAAAATTCAGAGGCATATATTTGTGTGATGGTATAAGAAAAAAGGAAACATGGGTTTTGCAAAAAATGAAGGACAGTCCACATAAGAACATCATAATTGACAATAAGAGAGCTTAGTCAAATCATGAGGTAAGAAATAATGAGCAACATTCATGAAGGACAGTGTTGCTTTGATTAAAGAAACAATGCATACAGTCAAGATAGCAGTGACGGTTTTAATGATGAAAAATACTTAAGGAAATCAATATTTTGCCTTTTTCAACTATCATGGAAAAGATTCATTTGCTATCCAAAAATGAGAAGGGCAGATTCAAAGAAGGGGATGAGCATGGTGAGCAAGGATGACAATATTAACAGTTGCAGTGCAAAGACAATATGTTTGGGATAGATAGTGTTCTTTGATAAGTTGTCTTGTCATAATGATCTAGATAGTTGTCTATTTTGAAACAATACATTACAGAGGTTAAAAAGACAATCAATTGAAGAGAACAGCAGTGAACTTAAAGGGACTGTGAATAAGTGACACTCAAAGCTTGACTATCATGTGTACAGACTATAGTGTGAAAGGATTGTTTCATGTTTGATGATGACACAAAGATGAAAAATGGTGAGTATGGTGTAAAGAAAGAGAAAACAGTTAGGAACTCAAAAAGACTATATGGTGTTCTCAAAACTAAGAGGGCGGTGATGACAATGACAACCAAAAGCCAACAAACCTATCAGACAGTATCAAAGAGAGGACATAATACTAGAAATGACAGTGTCATGGACAAGAAGGTGAAGGCCTTGTGACAGTGAGTATAAAAAGTCTATGACAGTCAAGAGAAAGGTGACAAAATTAAGAGGATGTAACTTTGTGAGCAATACACAGTGATAGCAAAGATCCATGATCATGGCCTTGAGAGGTGTCATGAAGGAACCAAGAATGCTATAATCCTTGCAATTGTGAACTGTCAAAATGTGAAAGGTTTTGTCTTTCATTTGGCTTCGTCTTGCTGACAATGAAGAGACATGCTACTAAGAACAAAGAAGAGCAAAATAAGAAGTGAATGTGAGGAAAAATAGAAGATAATATTGATGACAGTCCTAGTGAAGTTGAATGAGTGAACCCAATGATATTGAGACAAAGGGAATGTTGAAAAGAGGGCAGAGTTAAGTCATTTTAGAAGCAAGAAGATGGCTTGAAAGTTTTAAGTGAAATGGCTAAAAGACATGGTTCACCTTAGGGTGCACTTCCAGTGAATTCTTCTTTGCCAAACACAATCAATACTACTCTTCTTGAAAAAGCTCCTCAAATGGACGGTCAACTGCTAAGAAAGAAAAAAAATTGCAAGGGAAAGGAGGTTTCAGTCATACCAAGTTATAAGGAGGCTAGGTTGACCTTGTGGCAGTGATATCAAGGGAGGAGCAAAGCTTCAAAAGAAAAGGTAGTGAGCTGCTTCAAAGGCAGTAAGATGACAGTCATACACAAGCATGCCAGTCTTCCAAGAGATAGAAGAAGATAAGGGATTGAGGCATGGAACTTCACTATTTGTGGAGTCGATTCCTATTGCTAAGCGTGGAGTTTCCTGTGGTTTGGAGTTAATTATTGGCTTTAATTCTAGGCACCATTGTTAAGGTATAGCTAGTCAATTTATCATCTGTTGAAGGCAAGAAAAAGCTACAGGTTCTGGGTGCTATGTAGAGATACTTGGAATAAAGGTACGTATATATGAATCAAAGTGGACAAGGAAGTTGTGGTCATTGTGGAGAGATTTAAGCCAGATCGATTATTTAAGATCCATTTTCTCTAGCCACGACTATTGCTTCAGGGAGGCCACAAGTCTATTTATTTTGGCACTAGAAGTGATAAATGGTTGCTGTTAAAGCTGGACAATGATGGCATGAGGTAATATGGTTCTCAAAGGCTAGATGAAAGCGAGTTAGGGTGTTTTGGGATAGAGTATCCATTGAATTTACATGCTGGGGTTGATACGTCCAAGTTTACCGACTATTCTTTGTCGGATGAGCTAGCTGTCCCTCTTTGTGAAGACGTCGAAACTCGGAGATTAATGCTGGAGTTAATATACTTCACATTTTGGGCAGAACTTAGCATGTAAGCCAGTTCGAACCTTCATTAGTCTCTATTTTCTGATAGTTCAGCTTTCAGATCTGTGCAAAGGGTTTAAGACTATTTGAGTGCAACTTAGGAAAGCAAAAGCTTCATACTAAGCACAGACTTCATGTTTGTGAAGCTTAAAAATTTCTCAGTCATCTATCGTGTTGCAAGCATATGATAAGTCTATGAATAAAGGTCATAAATTATGTTATATTCAAATCTGACTTCTGTATCTAAATGTGTTGTTATTTCTCAGAATTTTACCTTGTAATCAATCTTTACTATATAAGAAGGTTGTGTTGTGTCACACTTGTATTTTCATTGTCTTTGCAATTCTAAAATTATTGAACCGCATCTTATGCATGTGAAAGACAACCCTACATTTAACTTCCATGCCCTCAAACAAAGTGTTTGACGAAATTGCTCGAAGAGAAAGGTGAAAATTTTGGGCAAAAATCCACAGGAGATCTTAAAGAGTCTCTGATGGCAAAAAGGGACCTGACAAATCAATTTAAGATATTCTCTATGCCCAGAACTAAGGCCTGTCTAGGAGAGGAGCTCAAACAAACCTGTTATACCACTTATCACACCCCAAACTCAGGAGTTCACCAGCATCGCCCAAGCAAACAGACCATCCAGACAGATCAGCTTGACTATCCTGGGATGATGATCTACTGCAGTGACCAGAGTACGAGAAAATCTTATCTCTTGAGCAGTCATCATAGGAAAAGAGAGGCAGTTAAATCCAGATCTGCAGCCTTGAACCAGAGATCACAGTTAGTGATGTTTTTTAAATCACTACAGAGCAGCTTAGATCATACCCCTGCAACAAGTTACCAATGGGCAGTGGCCTCAACAGTTTCATGCGTCAAGCAAATGGCGATCACTAGCTGTGAGATACTTCTCTAGAATCTTAAGGCTTACTCACCAACTTCAACTCAGATCACAAAGGAATAAAGAGGGTTTAGGGCTACTTATGCATCTAGGTCACTTCTGATTTGTATTTTAATCCCCTAAACCTCATACATACCCTACTCATCTTGTATCAGGTGCATAGCTGAATTGTTCAAACTGAGATCTGAGTTATTTAATAGCTGAAAATTGCTACAGGATGTATAAATCAGTGGTTGAAATTCCATTACTGTGAATTGTCCAATTTTTAAAAATTGTTGTTAAGGTTACTCGGGTTTATTTGCATGAATTCTTTTTCTGTTTTAGACTGGTACATAGTTTAAAACCTTAGATGCACTAC
Organism: Cryptomeria japonica; assembly: GCF_030272615.1. Classification (NCBI taxonomy): domain Eukaryota; kingdom Viridiplantae; phylum Streptophyta; class Pinopsida; order Cupressales; family Cupressaceae; genus Cryptomeria; species Cryptomeria japonica. The sequence continues at coordinate 96,511,094 of NC_081408.1, forward strand.
ACTGAGTGATGATGATATCTCTGCAAATTTGATGCACACTATTAGGTATTAACCATTGAAACATGATCAATAGGAGTGATGATTATGCATTTATCATTACTCCATTTACTTTTGGAGGCCATAAGAAGAAACTGAGTTTAGAGTCATGAGAATTTATGAGCATGCAACGCTTTGAATTGTTACAAGAGAACTAATAGTTCTCACCTATTTAAGATTTGTGGGATTCAGCTTTAATTGAAGTCTTTACGTATATGAATTGGAGGTATTTGCAGTATTGGGTCCCCCTTATAGATATTAAGATAAAATTACTTCAGGACTCGATCCAAATTTTTTGAGTAGAAAAATTTGCAATTTGGGGTTCAGAAAACCAAATAGGATATGATAGAGATTGTTAAGTCCAAACTGAGCCACTCCTAGATATCTAAAATGGTTTATAAGGCATTATGCTAATTTCTATAAGAAAATTTTGGAAATGGTAATAAAATATTCAATAATTGAAAAGTATAATACACAACAAAAAGTGCCATAAACTTATTTAGTCCCACTGAATTTTTTTCATCATTTTTGGATATTAATATGACTTATTTTATCAAGACCACAGAGAAATTCAATTCGATAACTTTGAAATTTGAAAGAATAAATTTTTGCTCTAGCCTTACCTCATTTTTAAGTCTCTCATCTCTTAATAACTCAAACAATCAATCTGGAGAAATAGGAACCCGTATAGATGTTGCTCTAAAAATTACACCTATAGTCTGTCCAGAATTTATTTCTCATCCTCTCAGTAAGCTTCATCATGCTCCTGCAGCCACTGGGCATTGTACATCTATAATTAGCAAGCAAAGAGGGTGAAAAAGCACATGTAAGGCGTCCATTATCAAAAATCCACAACATAAAAATAAAAATCAGTGGGACAACTTTTTCCTCACTTATTCTAATGCTTGTAAGAACTCGTAGTGATATCTCTGGCAGCAACATGAGTGTTTGTTGCTGCGAGGAATGTAATCCTTTCACACTGGCACTGCAGAGTTGTACTTCAAAGGCCAACCCATTATTTACTACTACACAAAATATCCTGTGCACCCCAATATTATCATGTTCTGCATGCTCCACTCATGTAACCTGATTACACATAAGATTGATTTGAATCCATCTTAGCAGATATTAAATTTCCAAAAAGGTTGTCCATGATCTTAACAGTTGTAAGATATACTAGAGCAGTTTTACTTTGATCAGCCAAAAAAATTGTGAATTGGTATTTTTTCATGAATTACTAGGGTAATATGCATTTGACCAAGAAACTGAAAAACCACAACTTTTTAAACCATTTAACCATCCTGCAAGCCCAGTTGTGATTAATAACAATAAATTCATGACTTTTATTTCTTTATGGGCTAACTTTGAGCAGATTAAAGAAGGCGTTAGACAAGTGAGAAACAGGCTGGGACTGAGATCCTAACTAGATTAGGACAAATGGACAGACTTCGTTATCTGAATCGGTCATGAAGCTATTGTCAATTACGTTAATAGGCTTGTAATTGGATCAAAATATATTGATGATGAGTCATGTCATCGAGTCCACAACTCTTCCTACTGGTTCCTATCTTTGTGTCTAAATGGCTTCATAAATGAATGTTTGTAGTTGTACATTAAAAGTGGATCTCTCTTTTCCTCTCAATTAAAATGCTAATTAGGTATAATACAAGAAACGAGAAAATATTGTTTAGACTAGCTCATAGGAAGAATTGTGTGCTAAACTCTATGTTTCTTATGTCCAGACTTGAATCATAGAGGCATGCTTTGCTTCTATGCACCAATTCTAGACCAATCTGTTCTCCCAGTTTTGGCATGGAGGACAACCATACTTTAAGAACATTTGGTAGTTATGGTGTGTGTGATATTGATATGGAAAGATATATTTAAAAAATTCGACATTGTAAATATGTGCAGTGTGAGGCAATACAATTCAACAATGTGAATAATCTATATTATTCAACAGATATGGAATCAGGATTAGAACTCTAAACTAATATTCTAATGTACTAATATCAACTCAAAGTAAATAACGTAGTAGAAATAATATTAAGAAGATGGATGAAAGATAATCCATATAAAGAAGTTTGCACCTAAGAAACGACAAAAGTAATACATTGTGATCAAATGACAAGGTTGATTTAAGCCTATAAGGACAAAAATAGATGGGAGAAGTAGACACCACCATACATAGCCAAATGAGTAAATATGACTATCTCTTACAATCAACGACATGATGACAAGAACTAGAATAGCCTAGATAGTTTGTTCACAAAAGTTATTTTCCCTATAACAAACAAATCACAAAAGACAATGTTGATGGGTAAGTGTTGCCAAAATAATTTCCAAGGTTCATATTGAAGGCACAACAAAGAGCATTATAATGCTCAGACTCAATGTTGCCACAACAAATGATCATCAACATAGAGAGTTGGGGCATGAAGGCATTGTCGTCATAGTTCTGATAAATTATCATCATTAATGTGACAAACTCTGCCTCCTTTGAGTGTAGCAATGCACTTGGTACTTATATGAGATTCTGTAGATGGGGGACATGTCTACCACACAAAACTGGGCAGTATAATCACTACAGAGTTATTTGTCTTACATAGCTAAAGGACCATGGACTCTACAGTTGAAATGATATAACTACAGAGGGTATGCTTATCATTGCAGTGCTTACATGAAGAGAGTCAGACAACCAAGTTGCTGACTAAAACAATGCAAGACAACTATGGCATAATGCTAAGCAGATCCAATCAGACCTCCCAGTCATTTGATCTGGTTGTATCATAAAGTATTCCTCATCCTTGAATTCATGATCTTCAAGGTCTGAAACTTTTTCTTTGAAACAGAACAAGGGACTCAGCACCATCTAAGTTTCCAGTTACTTTGATTTGCATAAATGACTTTTTGATTTAATCCCAAAACATGTAATATAGAGCACAGCCAAAGAAAATAGTCAAGGGCCACTGACATAAGACAACTGCAGATTGTAGTAAAGGAAATAGATACAGGAGCACTAAGTGTCAACACCTTGGAGAAAAATTTCAATTATTAACAAAGATAGTTGGGGTATGAAGGCACTGGTGTCATAGTTTTGATCATCATCTTTTAATGTGACAAACTCTGCCTTCGTTGACTCTAGCACTACACTTGGTACCTATACGAGAATCTGTAGATAGGGGACATGTCTACCACACAAAACTGGGCACTATGATGTTGTGCTTCACTACAGAATTATTTGTCTTACATAGCTAAATGACCATGGACTCTATAGTTGAAATGATATAACTACACAGGGTATTTGTAATGTCCTCGATTTTAGCCTTTTGGCTAATAGGAGTAATAAGGAGAAATTAATTTCTTATAAAGTCATTAAAATAAATTAATTATTAAAAAGTGACTTTATATTTAATTAATTTAATTAAAAGTGACCAAAGTATAAAAATAAAATATTAATTAAATAGTCACTTATTAAAAATAAATAAAGTATACCTACCCCCTTCTAGAAGGTGTCTCATGACGGGTTATGGAAAAGGTTAAATAGAAGACGGTAAGAGAAGGAAAGCAGACATGAATTGTGAATCGTTGATTGAATTGTTTTTGTAGAACCAAGTTGGTGTCTAGAGACTTTGGTCTTTGGGAACGGAAACTCCCAATTGATCGCATAACTGAGAGAGTGAAAGATCTCTTGAGCGGTTGCATAGGGGAGGTGACATTTCAGTCATCTCATTTGAGCTTATTGGAGTTACATATCAGATTTCAGGTGGTTATGCTTCAGACTTCCATATTTGGAGATCACCTTGTTGATGCATTTATTTTGGGCAAAATCAGATTGACGAAATCCTATTGACACTTGGAGGATATCCATTGTTGTTTGGTAGAGGCAGATCAAAGGTTTAAGGGTCTGTCTATATCTCAGTTGCAGACTTCGGACATCACATTTTAACTCATATCTTTTCCAACATACATCGATTTGGTCCTCCATTGGTTCCTAAAGCTATTTGAGGATGAGGTGATGATTTTGTGGTAATCTTTTGGAATATTTGGTGGCAACATTATTTTCTATGATGGGTCGAACTCCTGCAGGTCTGTCCCCTCTTACTCCATCGATATTCATTGTATGATGCATAAGATTGCTTGAGATCACCTAGGTCGAAAGCGCTGTCCTCTAGTTGGAAACTGGATCAATTTGGAAGGAGTTCTTGGGCTCATAAATGCAGATTGTAAGTGGTTATCAGACCTGTCCATATCAGATACAGGGGCGGAACATTAGTGCGTTCATTTGGGCTCATTAAACTTGGCATTTGCTTTCCTAACTCTACATAAGGAAGGCGATATATCTCTACACCATAGGCGATCAGTTTGGAATAACATTGGGACACCAGAACGCAGATTTGCACAGTGTTCTCAGACTTTGGTAACAGCAACAGCAGGGGCGGCATGTCACTTGGTACAACCTCACACTTCAAAGCCCATTATCATTGAGGATGTGTTTGCTTCCTTCACCGATTTGTACCAGGTTCTTCACATTTCATTTTTTGTTTAAATGGAGAAAGTGTGAATTTCTATCAGTCATTAGTCCTCAGAAAGAACTCAGAGATTTGGTCCTTGCAATTAGTCCATGTAATTGATCTTTGACAGCATATTGTAAGAAGGGAAGTGAATTTGGTTATGCCAACTGTTTGTCTTAATTACAGTCAGCTGTCATCTTACTTCTTCACACCAAAATTCATTGTCAATGAATCAAACATTAAGTATTATTGTAGCATTATCTCCCTAAACCATTGTTATATGATTAGCAAGTCACTCTTATTGAATAAACGAAGGTTTATAATGTCTTGCCAAATCTGAAATCTTATATCAGTCATTAGCAAAGTGTTTGCCATAATTCCTTCAAAAGGGCAATAGTCTGAAAATCTTCATCAGAATTGGCTAGGGACATTACAGTATTCTTATCATCATTGCAGTGCTTACATGAAGAGAATTGGTAGACCAAGTTGCTGACTAAAACAATGCAGGACAACTAGGGCAAAATGCTAAGCAGATCCAATTAGACCTCCCACTCATTTGATCCTTCTGTATCATAAAGTATTAGTCGGCCTTGAATTCATGATCTTCAGGGTTTGCAACTTTTTCTTTGAAACGGAACGAGGAATCAGAACCATCTAAGTTTCCAGCTACTTTGATTTGCATAAGTAACTTTTTTATTTAAACCCAAAACATGGAATGTAGAGCACACCCAATTAAATAGTTGAGGGCCACTGACATAGGACAACTGCAGATTGTACTAAAGATAACAGATACAGGATACAGGAGAATAAGTGTCAACACGCTAGAGAAGATTTTTAATTATACCCATTAATGTATCATTCGAGGCCATTCAAATAGAATTCTGAAAAAAACTTGTGCATTACCGGTAAATTTTGCCTGAACGGGTATATTATGCAAAGACAACATTAAATGTGGAATTGACATTGATTTTAAAACGAGTATTTATCAAAAACACACTATGCATTTTAAGAATAGTTTAAACAACTCACCTTCAATCTCTGCGAAATAACCCCTTTACAGCACCACCTATTCAGCAGAAGTTCGAATTTCTCTCTTCTCATTATCATGGAGAAATCTTGAATAACTTCAATTTTCTGCCATTTCAAATTTGAACTCCGCTCCTCACATTCAAAAGGATATTAAACGTGAGGGATGTGGTTATGGAAGCACTAGTTTACCGTTGGACGCGGACATTTTTAAAAAAAACACTTGTTAGTTTCTGGTTTACCGTTGTGCGCGGGCATTTTAAAAAACCACGTCATAGTTTGTTGGGGATCAGTTGAATGCCTGAGCCTATAGTTAGTTGACGGTGGCTGTAAGATGTAATTCAAAACTTCAGGAAAATATCTTTTTCACGAATGGTATTTGAATGGAAATTTTAAACAATATTTTATCAATAGATTTTATTTATTTTACTTATGTCAATTAGGGAAAAAAAATGTTTTTTTTAATATATTTACACATTTAAGGAGGTCCATTATCAAAACATTGAAGAGGTGTGGAAGGTCAAATAGGAAAAAAAAAATTAGTTTTTTTTCATATATTTACATATTTGATGAAGTCCATTATCAACATGGTCATGTTATATTTGTACTAGGGAGAAATAGTTAGTTGATGGTGCTCTAAGGTGTAATTCAAAACTTCGAGACAATTTTTTTTTTTCACTAAGGGTAATTTTAGATTTAATATTGAATGGAAATTTTCAACAATATTATAAAACCATTTATTTCAGATGTTAGCAGATCAATAGATTTTATTTATCTTATTTAAAATTAGCAATTGTGTTTTACGTTGCAATTAGAAAAAAATTAGTTTTTACTCATATATTTACACATTTAATGAGGTCCATTGTGGAAGGTCAATTAGAAAAAAATTAGTTTTGTTTTCATATATTTACACATTTAATGAGGTCCATTATCAATGTTGAAGAAGTGTGGAAGGTCAATTAGAAAAAAAATTAGCTTTTTTTCATATATTTACACAGATAATGAAGTTCATTACCAACATGGTCGTGTTATATTTGTAATAGGTGGAAATAGAGAGGGAAACGTGGTCAGCCACATAACCCCATTAAAATCATCCTTCTTTCCTATTTCCCATTTTGTTCACTACTGATGGCTTGAGAAAACAAAGTGGGGAAGGAGATGATAAGTGGAGGCTTAATATAATTAAGTCACAATATTATTATCATATATATAAAGATATATAATTTTAAAAAAAGTTAAGTATGATGTCCATCATATTTAAAAACTAGCAATTGCACCTTGGTGTGCAATGGGTACACGGAAAGAGGTTTGGAAGGTTAGTAAGGAAAAATGGTCTATTGGTTAGTAAGGAAAAATGGTCTATTTTTTTCATACATTTGTGTATTACATGAAGTCAACTAGTAGGACATATAGGAAATGATATTATTTGGGCAACAAAGGTCTCAATGGAGAAGTGATAGCAACAAATCATCTATTATAGGAATCTAAACATGATTAAAATAAAACCTTTGAATTAAAAAGATAAGTAGTTTTCATTACCAAAATAATAATATTATTTTTGCAAGAGAGAGATGTGATCGTAATTATTCAAGTGACCAACCATGTTAATCAATGAGGGGTTAGATGTAAGCATTCTCTCCTTAGCAATTCTGATAATAATATTGGGTTGACCTAGCACTTAGAATAGTAAAGCGGTGTGGAACCCATACTACCTATAGTGAGATGGTTAGTTTAGTCTATTAGGGGTGGGTTCAAGTTAAGAACACTAAAAAAAATCCTAATTTTTTTTAAAAAATATTTTTCTTTATGTTGTTTATATTTTGACAATACTATCAAGATGGATTATAAGAAGGATTGTACTAAGTTTTGATCAAATTTGAATGATTGTTCTCTTCAATGCAATAAATGTTCTTCAATACTTATGTAATAAAGGTGATTGAGTGCACAATTTAAAGTTGAATAGCGCATGATGTGAGACTTGAATTAAATGCATCAATTTTTTTGTATACATTAAAGTAACATCAAATTGTAAAAAATTATGTAAAGTTAGCCCTAGACCAAAGTGTAAGATGGGATTGGTCAGTTAAATGTTTGAATATTTTATTTTATTTTTAATTTGATTGCATTAGGATCATGGTTATAAGAAAAAATTCATACTTGTAGACATAACCAAAGTTAGAGAATTACTTGTAGACATAACCAAATTAAAATGATAAAATGGGTACTTTTTAGCATCACAATATTATAAATTTCTTGAATATTGATTTAATTTTATTACAATTTTTTTGTATAATTCAATTTATTAATCCTTTCTAATTATTCAACTAAAAAAAATTAATTGTTTAAATTTATTTTTTTTTCTCCAAATAATTAATCAAGAAGTTGATTTTAATTTTATAATATTTTTCTATAATTTAATCTATTAATGATATACAAAATGGCAGAATAAAGAATGCATTAATGCATATTACTTGTGTTGTGTACAGTTCACAGCATAAGTAATATGCAAGTTGTTCGGTTCCAATCGTCTTGCACGGTTGTAGAGAAACGTGGACCATCGATTTTCAATTTGAGGTCGTCCCTCTCAAATAAGGTAACACCTTCCGTGTAAATATATAGATTGTAGAATTTAATTTGAAATAATTTATTTATTATGTTAGTTTGATTTTTTTTTGTCATTAATTATAAGGATAAAATAAAATCTATTTTAAAATATTGATAAGATTCATTATGCCAAAGGCTTTTCTTTATATAAGATGGAGAGTCGATCCACGGTTGAAAGTGTTTCTTAACCTTACAGGATGATTGAAGACTTTTGATCTGTCCAGTCCACTGCTGACTTGGACGGCATTAATGTAACCATGTTGATAACAAAGGACTCGAAATGGATTCCTCCAAATTTAACACCCTTATTTTACAAATCTCATTGTCATACTAAGATATTTACAAACCCTCTACCGTACCCTACCCTAGGGTTCAAGTTAACTACACAGGGCCGTTGTAATTCGTCCCCTGTGGTCAAGCCCTCGAAACTCGTGCTACAGAACGGAAATGGAGAAAGAATCAAAATAAACAATAAACATGATTGATTATTTTTTAAAACAATAAACACATACACAAAACCATGCCCTTAATGATGGCATTAAATTTTGTTACGCCCTAGGTACCTCTGTAAAAGAGTGGGTGATTGTTTAAGCAATTACAACCATGAGTTCCTACAACTAACTTGGAGTAATGCAACTACGTACAACTGACACATATCAAATCTGCATTATAGTAAATCAAAGTAATGTACGTATAGGGGAAGAGCACCATTAGTTGAGCACCTTAATTTCACACTTCTCAAAATCTTATGTGAAAATTTCAAATCACTCCCATTTTTTTACAGTGGCTTACTTGGCAAGGCCCTTGCTTATAACTAAGCTTTCAGTGCCACATCATCAATTATGGTGCCACATCAGCATGCTTTTTGTCAAGGTGTCCAAAATAGCCCCAAAAAAAGTGAGACCAATAGGCGCAAAAGAGGCCCCAAAAGTTGTGCAGCTGATATGGCATCACCTGATTGGTTACTTTTTACAATATTAGTACATTTCCTAACAACTATTGGTACATTTCAACGACCATTGACACATTCCTAACAAAAATTGATATTTTATGTTTCAAACAATAGATTCATGCTCAACTTAACAAAATGAACATGAAATAGGTATATTCACAATGTGTATATTATTTTTTTAACAAAAATAATATTATTTTTTCATATTTAATTAAAAAAATTATATTAATGTTTGTTTTAATTTCATTGTATTAAAATAATTATAAATGGAGAAATATGTAATGGAAATTATATAGAAAAAATAATCTTACAATCATATTTTTTATTTAATAAATATAACTATTTTGTATTTTTATACAATAAACAATATATTTAAATTTAATTTAATTATTATAGTTACATTAAAAAATAAGTTTAAATTATTATAAAAATATTTGAATTTTTTTAAAATAAATAATCAACACGATAATTTTCAATTTTAAAAATATGTAATATTTTTTTTGTTTCAATGCAATTATATTATTCTTTGAATTGTCTTACTATTTTTTTATTCAATTGTAGAAGAAATAAATAAAAATTAAATAGAAGGAATTAATAATAGTTTACTTTGTTGAAGATGACTGCATATTCTCATATGGGAAAAATTGGTGGGATTTGAACGATAGATTTTATTTATTTATTAATTTTCTTTGGTTTGTGTAATTTTTTTTTTAGTAATTTGGGTATGGATTAGTATTTATTTGTTTTTTAGTTTGATGATTTTGTCATCAAAATAAATTTTAGAAAAAAAATAAAAAGTTATTAAAAAAAAACTTTTTGGATTAAACTAAATCTATTGTTATTATTAATTTAAATTTAATTATTTTTGGAATAGTTTCTAAATAGAAAACAAAAGTTAGACTGGAGAAAAAATTAAAAGAAATAAGAGAAAATGAAGTCTCTTGAAAGATTATTAGATTTAGATTCATATATTTTTAGAAATTATAATTATATATAATTAGTGTATGTGTCTTTTGTTTATATTAAAAGTTTTTTATATTTGATTTATTAAAAAAATATTTTAGTAATTTATTTTGAATACAAGTTAATAAAAGAAAATATATATTTTTGATATTTAAACATATTAGCTTTTTTATTTTATTATAATTATATATAATTAGTGTATGTGTCTTTTGTTTATATTAAAAGTTTTTTATATTTTATTTATTAAAAAAATATTTTAGTAATTTATTTTGAATACAAGTTAATAAAAGAAATAATATATTTTTGATATTTAAACATATTAGCTTTTTTATTTTCTTTTTAAAACTTTGACGTGCTCTCTCTCTCTCTCTCTCTCTCTCTCTCTCTCTCTCTCTCTCTCTCTCTCTCTCTCTCTCTCTCTCTCTATATATATATATATATATATATATACACCCTCTATTTATATCTCTTTATCTCTAACTTTCCTATTTATTTACTCTATCTCTCTTTACCCCATCTCACACCTTCATCTCTATATATCTTCCTCTATCTATCACTATATATCCCCCCCTCTCTCTCCTACTATATATCTCTATCTTTTTGTCTCTCTCTCTATCTTCCTCTCACTCCTCTCTAAGTTATCTCTTTATATACATATAGATTTCTCTACTTGTAGATCTTATCTCTCTATTTCTTTCCCTATCCCTCTACATCTATCTATATTGCCCTCTATCTATATATATGTCTCTTTCTTCCCATCATCTATCTTTCTTAATCTCTACTCTCTATTTTTTTGTATCTTTATCCATCTCTATCTTTGTCTCCCTCTTCCCCTCTCCCTATCTCTCTATATGTATGTTTGTATATTTACCTTTATGTCTCTCCCTCTCTATATATTTATCTCTTCCATCTATATCTATCCCTCTCTCTCATGTGATGGTGCCTACCTGTGGTGCCAGATTTTGTTTTTGGTTTATCGTTGGTCTCTAGTTCTATCTTACTATGTAATGTAGGGTTATACATTTTATATTATGAAAATGAAGTATATAGAAGCAATTGGCCAATTTCATAGTATGTACACCTTATAGTTTTTTGTGTAATTGATATTTGGTTTGAAAGCATAATAGAGGTAGTATGGTGTGAATTGTAGAAAATGTTTGAATTGTAGAAAATATTTGAAATCTATGCCCATGTAAGGTCTCTAGATGTACTTAGACTTTTTGATATATAATATAGGGGTGTGGCATTGATGGTGCTACATTTATTGATAAAACAAAAAAGATTTACTTATTACGCCGAAGGCATATTACACTCACATTATGGATAAACAAAAAACAAATGTGTTAATAAAAACTAGAAGTATTAAATTTGATGTATTACTTATTACGCCGAATGCATATTACACTCACATTATGGATAAACAAATGTGTTAATAAAAACTAGAAGCATTAAATTTGACGTATTTGTGACATTTAAATGCATGAAAAGAAAAACATATATTTTATTTATTTTCTCCTCTCAACTACTACTCACTGTGATTAATCAATTATATCTATCTACATCATACTAATTGTTTACTTTATAATTATGTCAATCTAATATTATAATAATAATATAAAGATATGATAATATAATAATACTAATTAATCTTAATAAAAAAAAATATTTTCATGATGAGTTTAATAAAAATATAAAAATATCTTAATAATAATTTAATATTGATTACAATATCATAATATGATAATTTAATATTAATTAAAACATAATAATATAATAATTTTTAAGTGGAATAATTAAAAAATATGATATCTTTCGACATCAATACGTAAACTAGTATAATTAGAAAAGTGAAAATTACTGTATTTAAAATGAAATTTGAAATAATTTATTAATTATTATTTGGGTTTATTTATGTTTCTAAAAGTGAAAATTAATTTGAAAAATATTTATAAGATTTATTTTATACAGTTGCAAGAGTGAAAGTATTGTATTTTAATAATAATTTTTTGCTTAATTATATGTGAAAAAGTTATTTTATTTTAAAATTATTTTTTATATTTTGTATACTTAAGAAATATATTTTTTAATTTATTTTCTTTTACGCACATTATGAATTATATTATATTAATTTCATTTATTAATAATTAATTTTGAATTATAAATCATATAGTGGTCAAAAATTTATAATTTTAACAAATAAGAAATAGTTTGACATTAACATAATGAATTTGACAATCTTATGATTAATAAGTTAGGAAAAATAAATATCTTAAATATGTCTATCTAAATAAAGAATTTTGGTTATATATAAAATTTATATTTTATTGGGTTGGGGTCTGGCTCAATTAGCAAGAGCTTCTTGTAGTAGGCACGAGGTCATGAGATTTAGCCTCCCCCCACCTCATGTGATGGTGCACTACATTTTACAAAGGCGGCTCCCTATTCCTACAATCTTAAAAATATATTATATCTATTTAATTTTGTATGGATGTCATTAATTAATATTCTAATTATCATTTTTAATTATTAATCAATGTGATGTAAAATTTTATTTTTTATTTTTTATACATTTAATTTAATCTCTTGAAATCTTAATCTCTCAATTATACACCTTCATTTATATTATCTCTTATTTTATGTGCACCTTTCTTCTATATTCTTTTTCCTCAAATTATTCTCAAAAGTGTTGTTCAAAATCCTTATGAGCACTAAAATTAACATATTAAGTGTTGTGAGTGATGATGTACCAATTTGAATTGTTATAAACCTACTCAAGCACTCTTCCTTATGTAGTATATCCATCATATATATATATATATATATATATATATATATATATATATATATATATATATATATATATATATATATATATATATATATATATATATATATATATATATATATATATATATATATATATATATATTCTTGGAGGTGAAGGTGAACAATTTTTTAAAGAAATGATAAACAAAAGTTTTATGGCTACAAGAAATGTATGCATATTTTTTATTGTTGACCATGATGTCCCTATACCTATTTTGTTTGCTAGGATAAAAAGGTTTGATTCTATTTTAAATACCCTTGATTAATTTTAGGGAACTTTCCTTTAAAATTAAGGGAACTATCCATTAAGAAAATCAACATTTCCTCCTAGTGCTGATAAAATAAAAATCTAAATGATATTGTAGTAGAATTCAAAAATTATGGACTTTATTCCTCTCTTTTATATTTGCATGGTTTAACATATGTTAACTCTTGGATTTGTTTGTCCCACAATTATACTGAGTTGGGGCGGGGGGGGTTGAATCAGTATAACATACTTTTTTCAAAATATTATGTATAAGTGTTATTTTTACGATTGGTTGAGGCACCAATTCCCCATTCACTATGTGAGTGCCAACTCACTAAAAGCACCAAACCCTTATTCAAATAGAGGCACCAATTCCTCATTCACTATGTGAGCACCAACTCACTAAAAGCACCAACCCCTTATTCAAATAGAGGCACCAACCCCTCGTTCAATAGAATTTACAAGAGTTATGTCTTCCTTGTCAAATTCATATATTACTTCACTCAATTTTGCAAAAATCAGTGTTCTGAATGCTCATATATTTTCCACTCAGAAAACCACAAAATTCCTTCTACAAAAAACATCAAGGTTTTTTTTATATCTATTGTATTCTCATTATTAGTTCTTCCTTAAATCCTCTTCCTCAAGCCTGATATTTATATCGGATTAATGACCTGGTCGTGGTATACTCAACCCCTTTTTTTATTTTCGCAACAACAACATCAATCTCACTTCTCAACTTCCCTTTATAACTTTTTGAAATGAGATAAATTTTTGAATGAAGATGTTTATTCAAAATGAGTCATCCTTTCACTTAGATAGGGTTTCCTTTTTTTAATGAACATTTTTAATTATTTTATTGAAATCATATGTGTCCTTGAACCATGATTTGTTTTGTTTATTAAACTAGTATACCTATGTTCGAAAAAAATATATGTAAAATAATATTGAGAGATATCACATAATTGTCTTGCATGTTTGTTAATTGTCAAGAGGGATAGGGAGCTGAATAATGTTGCACTCTTTCACTCTCATTAAATATGTAACAATTTCATATACTTGGAAACAAATGGCAATGATTCTATTTTATTCGGAGTAATAAAATAATACTTATAGAGAAACTAAAACATTCATGCATTTACCTGTCATCTACACATCAAATTTATTCAAAACCATTTTTTTGTTTACGAATATTTGTATGTCATTGTAGATGCCTCCTGACATAATCATGGCATATTATAATAATTAAATCACCACCTTTTGACCATGTTTAATACCGGTTTATTAAAATAAAAGAAACTTAAGATCTGACTCAGTTAACAATCACGTTAACCACACGCATGTTAACACTCAGGATCTTGGTGATTATGACCTGCACGTTATTTGATCTGGCTCGAGCATGGTGATGATGTATTTTTAATGGTTGCATCTAAAATTTTAAACATAAATCATTAATAATCTTATCTGACTCTCCTAGCTGTGAAATTTTCCTCAAGACTAAAAATTTCAAATAGTTTTCGTTCTTTTGATCATATGTAGAATTTATTAATTCTTTAGTTTTCCATCAATGATGATTTTTCAACAAACTCCTCTTTTATTATTGATTTCAACCTCTCTTTAGTTTTCCATCAATGATGATTTTTCAACAAACGCCCCCTTTATCATTGATGTCAAACTCTCTATCAGGCAATGCTCCCCCTTAATACTCTATTTTCGCCCCCTTTTACATCAATGGCAAAGGATGTTTCAATGATATTTTTTTCTCAAATGGGCATTTTCTTGGAAGGGTAAGGTGTCACCCCTAGCTTTTACCTTAGGAACTCAAAAATCCCTTTAGGAAGGGGCTTTCTAAATATATTTATTACTTGATCTTTGGTAGGAACGTGCTCCATCTTCACCTATTGTTTTTAAAAAATTTCTCTCAAGAAATGATATTTTATGGGAATTCGTTTTGTCCTTGAATGCATCATGGGATTTTTGGAGATGTTGATGGCACTTGTGTTATCACACAATATAGATATTGGATGAGCATACTCCACTTTGATATTCTTAAGTTTTGATGCATCCAAAGTACTTATGTACAATATGAGACTACTACTGTGTACTCTACTTCAGTGGTAGAGGAGGAGATTGAGGCTTGTTTCTTACTCAACCGCGAAACAAGACTATTTCCTAGAAATGTTGAATTGCCACTTGTAATTTTATTTTCATCTACACAATCAGTGTTTGTGTATGCTTTTAGGGTGAAGTCTTCACTTCTAGGGTACCATAAACCAAAGTCCAAAGTCCTTTTCAAGTACTTCAAATTTTTTTTACTACTCGAACATGTGTTTCTTTAGGGTCTACTTGAAACCTTGCCACAACTCTAAATGCTTGCATAATGTCCAACCTTGAGGTTGTTAGATAGAGTAACCTTCCTATCATTGATTGGTAGAGAGTTTGATTTGCTTTAGAAGAGTCATCATCTTTACTTATGTTACACCTTGTCACCATGGATGTACTTGCAGGATTACATTCTTCCATCCTAAACCTTTTTGACATTTCCTTAGCATCTTTTGTTTATGTGATAAAAATTCCATCTTTAAATTGAGAGACATGTAGCCCTAAGAAAAAAGATAGTTCACCTAACAAGAACATCTCAAATTCTTGTTGCATCCTTAGAGCAAAGTCTTGACACATTTCCTTTTTGCTTCCTCCAAAGATGATATCATCTATGCATACCACGACAATCAATTGGTGTTCATCTTCAATCTTAAAGTAAAGATCGGTGTCTACTACACCTCACTTGAAACCTCGGTCTTGCAAGTATTTGTCCAATCTAGAGTACCAAGCTCTAGGGGCTATCTTGTTTCAAGACATAAAGAGCATTATTTAATTTACATTCATAGTCTTTGTTTTCTGATAGATTGAATCCTCCTGGTTGTTCAATATAGACCTCTTCTTTTAAGTGTCTATTCAGAAATATTGATTTAACATTCGTTTGGTACACACTTAAATTTTTATAGCAAGCATATGCTAGAAACATCCTAATAGCCTCGAATCGTGCAATTGGGGCAAATATTTCTTCAAAGTCAACTCTTTCCACTTGTGCATATTCCCTTCACACCAACCTTGCTTTATTTCTCACTACTTGACCATGTTCATTGAATTTGTTTTTGAAAACCCATTTGATGCCTATCATGTTCTTGTCCTTGGGTCTTGGGACAAGTTCCCAAGTTTTGTTCTTCTCTATTTTGTTTAATTCATCTTCTGTGACTTTTACCCAATGTGTGTACTAGCTAGCTTCCTTGAAATCTTTAGGTTCAATCATGGAAAGTAATGTCATGTGATTTGGTGTGGTTGTTAGTCTTCTCCTTGTCTGAAATTTTGTATTCACGTGTTGCCAATAATTAGCCCTTCTTGATGGTTTCTTTGAACAAATTTTGAAGGGGTTTTGGGTGCCTTCATTGGTTTAGAAGTCTTTTCATTTTCATCTTCCTCTTTGTTGTTTTCTTCCTCCTCATGATCAACTTCTTGCTCTACTTTATTATGATGAAAATCATCATCTACATGAACATTTTTCTTTTAATCACCTTATGTAGTCAATTATTGAAACACCTAAATGCTTTTCTTCTTGATGAATAACCAAGAAATATCCCTTCATCAGATCTTGTGTTAAATTTCCCTAAATTTTCTTCATCATTTCTCATAAAACACTTTCTACCAAATACATTGAAGCATTTTACTGTGGCAACCCTTCGTTTCCACAATTCATATGGATTCTTATCATGATTGAACCTTGTTTGTGAGCTATTTAGGATATAGACTGTTGTGTGTACTTCTTCTCTCCATAATAAATTTAATAATTTAGACTCATTCAACATGTTTCTTGAAATTTATTGTATATTCCTATTCTTTTTTTCCACCATTCCATTTTGTTGTGGTGTTCTAGCAGCTGAGAATTGTCTCCTAATTTCATGATTTTCACACAATTCTTCAAATTCTATTAATGTGACCTTACCCCCTTTGTCTAATCTTAAGCATTTTATCTTTAATCTAGTTTCATTCTCACCTAGGGTCTTGAATATCTTGAACTTTAATAATGCCTCAGACTTCTCCTTTAGAATAGTGAGCCCAAATGAATCTAGAATAATCATCTATTGATAGCATGAAATATCTTTCACCAT
This sequence comes from Cryptomeria japonica, assembly GCF_030272615.1. NCBI lineage: Eukaryota > Viridiplantae > Streptophyta > Pinopsida > Cupressales > Cupressaceae > Cryptomeria > Cryptomeria japonica. The sequence continues at coordinate 96,528,428 of NC_081408.1, forward strand.
ATATACTTTTTGCATGAGTTGGTCCACAAAGATCCATGTGGATAAGATATAATGTCTTGGATGAAAAAAATTATTTTGATTTGAATGTGACTCTTGTTTTCTTTCCAAGTTGGCAACGTTTGCAAGTAGTATTTGAAGGTTTAGATATTTTAGGCATATCTCTCACAGCTTGTGTACTGCTAATTTTGACTAGTATGTCAAAGTTAATGTGCCCCAATCTTTTGTACCACATCTACACTTCATCCTCCTTTGTCATAAGATATTTCTTACCTCTATTTTTACTTAGAATGTAAATATTATTGGATAAAGTAATATAACCAATAGAGGATCATATAAAGGAGGAGAAGAGAAAGTAAAGAATGATGAGTTTGATGGTGATTCTTTTAGTGCTGCAATCAATGTCAAAGGGGGAGAATGCTAACATACTTGGCATAACTAATGATGATGTTGACATACCAGTATAAGGATTGTTAGTGATGATATGTGTTGGCTTGATGCTGGTTGTAATGTATTCATCACTTGTTGTCATTGATGAAACACTTTCTCACACACATATGATTATATTGACTACCGATGTAACTTCAATTGTTTACACTGTTAACCGGTATATTAGAGGTTTATCTCTAACCGGTACTTTGTGTCAACCGATATGTGCATAAGAGACAACCTATGGTTATACTAAGTCGGCATCAAGATGAAGATCAAGATGGAGATCAAGCAGAGACTCAAGGACAACGGTTCATATGTTTTATTCAAATTGGTATTGATTGTTCCAACCAGTATTTGTTGATTTCTGTGATTAACAAGGAAGCTTACAAGATGACTCCCCAACAAAACGTTGAAATTGCCAAGCAAATCCAAGAGCTCTTAGACCAAAGCCTAATTAGGAAGAGCATTAGCCCTTGTGCTGTCCCTACCATGTTAGCCCCAAAGAAAGGTGGTACTTGGAGGTTGTGTACTGATTCTAGAGCCATAAATAGGATCACCATCAGATATAGGTTCCCTATTCCTAGAATAGAAGACCTCATGGATTGTTTAGGGGAAGCCAAGTACTTTACCAAGATTGACCTTAAGAGTGGATATTAGAAAATTAGGATTAAGGAGGGTGATGAATGGAAAACAACATGGAAGACAACAGAGGGACTTTATGAGTGGCTTGTAATGCCATTTGGCTTATCCAATACTCCAAGAACAATCATGAGACTTATGAATGAGGTGATGAAGGACTTCATAGGTAAATTTGTGGTGGTATATCTAGATGACATTCTCATTTTCAGTAAGGATAGGGCAGATCATTTTCCTCATTTGCAAGATGTATTACAAAAATTGTATGATGAAAAGCTAACCATGAACTTGGATAAGTGTGAGTTTGTCAAGCAGGAGTTGGTTTACCTTGGGTTTGTGTTGCCTCAAGGAAACCTAAAGATGGATCCCAACAAGGTTGAAGCCATAGTAAATTGGCCTACTCCTAAGTCAGCAACAGAGGTGAGAAGCTTCCATGGACTAGCTCAATACTATAGGAAGTTCATAAGGAAGTTTAGTGCTATATGTGCACCAATGTTAGATACCATTAAAGGTGGAATGAAGGAAAAGTTTCAATGGAATGAGGCAGAAAACAAGGGTTTTGAAACCTTGAAGGAGAAGATAGCTACTCAACTAGTGCTAGTGTTGCATAGTTTTGAGAAACTTTTCATTGTGGAATGTGATGCAAGCAACGTTGGAGTAGGTGTTCTCCTAAGCCAAGAAGAAAGACCAATAGCTTTCCATAGTGAGAAGCTTGGGCACCAACCCAAGGAGCACCAACCCCTACACCAAGCTTCAACTTGGCGATGTATATTGAAATACTATTTGAATATAATTAAGGCTTCTTGTTGTAAATGAATTCTGTAACTCTTGAATCAAATAACTCTCTACTCGTTGACAGTCTTTTCTCCTCCACTGAAACTCACACTATTGGTTGTGAGATAGTTGTCTCTGTTTCTGTACCTCTGTTATTTTTCTCTCCCTCTCACACATAGTCTCTCAAACACTATGTCACACTAGGATGCTGCCTACTCTGCAACACCTTACCAGTTAGGCTCAACTGCAAGACTATGGTATTACCGGTAGAATCCTCTCACTGGTTTGCTTTCTCACTCACACTGCAACTTTCTCAGAACTCCTTCTGAAGTTTTCTCATTTCTCTCTCTCACTTCTCTCCTCTTCTCAATCTTCACAGCATCAATAAATTTTTTTATCTGGAGCTCTCATTTCTTATACGTTAATGTCCCGCTAGAATGCAATTCAAAAAACCTGAGCGGTAAGGGTTTCCTCTTTCTGACACAATCTTTATGAGATCCAATCCTTCCTATCTTGGATCAATCACCTGTTCTTGAAGACTACACCTGCACATGTTTTCCATTATCCAATGCACATTTTTCTCGAAGTGGCAATCACAAATCAGATCTTCTATCATGAAGTCAGATGACACATAAAGTATTCTAGAAGTTTCCTTTTTGAGAATGTCCTGAATCAGATTTTCTTTGCCTTGATTCAGGCGCTAAATGCTCCCTGATTTTCCTCTGTCAGTCCTTCTTCCTTGAACCACAATCAATCAGATGCAATCCCATGATTTGTGGCTCCTTCATTAATGGCGATTATATGTTTCATCAACCCTTTCGATGAGGCTTCACCAACCACAACACACTTGCCACCTTTGCTTCACATGGCCCACCAACACACAGTTGGTCCGACAAAGACATACCGGTATATCCCTTTGTCGGTAGGGTTTTCTTCCTTTGTTAATCGGTAGAGCATCCTGTACCAGTTGCACATCTTCACCTCTGATGGTGTGAGACAACTTTAATATTCTACCTCTTCATCATAAACAAGCAACCATCCTTCATACCGGTTTGTACTTTGTTGGTAGACCTTCATTCTTTATGCTCACCCTTATGTGGATCTCCATCATGTCGGTTGGCATCAATGAAAACTTAGTGCCAAAATGCCAACATTCATGTTGGGTAGTGGGTAATTGTCCTTCAAGGAAAATACATTCAAATTATTAAAATCAACACACAACCTAATGTCTCCATTACTTTTTCTTACTGGCATCAGGTTTGAAACCCATGACAAGTGTTGGATGGGCTGGACTATACCTCCATTTCTGAGTTTCATTATTTCTTATTGGATTTTTGGTTCCAGTGTAGGATTAATAGGTATTTTCTTTTGTCTAAAGGGCTTTTCACTTGGCTTCAATAGGATCTCATGCTAGAAAACATCCTCTTTTTATGCCTTCAAGTCAGCATATGACCTTACAAAGAAATATTTGTATTTTATTAGTAGGGCTATCAACATTGTTCTAATATATGGGTTGATTTTCTTTTCGATATAAACCCTTTTAGGAGTTGATTCAGTCCCTAAGTTGACTTCCTCTATATCGTGTTTGTTAATAGGGGTAGGTTTCATAGTGTTGCCACAATTATTATAATTATCTCCAATGTAGCCAGTCCTCTTGGGATTTTATTTTTCTTAAATTGTACTACCTCATTCCCAAAGACAATATCCTTCACATCCACATCCTCAACAAATACATTAAAGACGATCTCTTATGTTTCATATTGGTCAATGCACTACAAGAACTTTAAAAAATCATCATCACCTTGGAAAACCTTCCAATTACAAATTTTGTCAGGGAATATTGAAGGCCTGAATTTTATTTCTACCTTAAAAATTCTTGCCAAAGTGACATCATTACTCCTCAAAGATACATTTGCCAAGAAATTTACCAATATATTATTACATCTATCCACTCAATCAATATAAAAGTCATCAAATAACTCTAGGGTGTCCCAAACAACAAACTTATATTATATCAACCTCTTATTCTTTGAGGAGTACTTAGATATGACCTATGGAAAAATCAATTTAGAATCTCAAAAAATTGTTAGCATCTTTATTTTGTGTTTCACAACCATATTAAGGCCTAGTAGCAATGCCTCATACTCAACAATATTATTTGTACACTTTAAAGATAAGAAAGAAAAAATATTTTAAATTTTTCCCACAAGGTGCAATGAAAAGTATACCTATTCCGAAGCCTTCCCTACTGCAAGCACCATCAAAAAACATCTTCCACAACCCCTCTTTGTCACATTGCAACTAATCCATTATAGGGATTTCTTCTACATTTGTGGCTTAAACATGTTTACTCTAAAATTAACCACATCCATGTTGCAAAAGCACACCATTTGGTTTGGGTCTATATGTTCAACAATATCTTCACACTTGGTTCCCTACTTAGCTTGACCTATTTCCTATTGATAGGGATAGTCACATATGATAAGTCTAATTGCACATTCCCTCTTGTATCTATAGTTCATTGTTTGGATAACAACATCCTGTGGGAGTTATTTTTGCAACTAATTATGTTCACCCTATATGCAACTTCAGGATAAGAGGCCAATTTCACTTCAATGTTTTTCATGATTCCTATCACTAAGATGGACCTATTATACATGGCATAACATTTTACATAAGGAGTATCAACTGACAATCCTAATTATTTCATCACCACCATTGCAATTATGTTAATGGTAGCCTCTGAGTCAATCATATAGTTCTTCACTAACTTGTTATTGATCAATTGGGTTGTATAGAAGGGATCAATCTAAGAAGGAGACATGGTAACAGTGGTTCCTAAATATACCTCAAGAGTTTTCATCATTTCTAATTGAACATTATTGACTTTATTAGTTTCTTTCTCCTAAGTTTGTGATGGATTAGGGTGTGAATTTGACTTGGTTAAGACACTTGAAAACAAGGATATTGTGTTATTTCTATACTCCTCTATTTTCATAATCTCCAATAAAGGTACAAAAAATTTAATCTAAGGTAATGATTGCAAAGTCAAATTTAGGAGCATTTAGAGAAAAGTGTAAATTATCTTTGCTTACCTCTCCTTGTCAACGGATAATTGAGACTTGGAGGTAGTATTTACAAAATCCTTACTTTTTGCCTAGTTACCTTTTAATGTGTCCTTGGGGACATATTGTTGACTCTTATAGTATTTGGGAGCATTTCCCTTATCTTTGGGCTTCTAGACTACTTCTTGTGACTTATTTGCATTTTGATTCTCCTTAATGAACATGCTCTCTAATTGTCTATGTTTTTCATTCACAGTCCTATTCCTCAATTGATATTTTATCCTTGCCTAACCAACAACATCAATTGTAAGAGATTTAATCTCTTCTTCATTGGCCTTCTCAAGTTAATATGCCTTTGCTAGTTATCGGCCATGTTTATAGTAACATCTCCATAATTCTCATCCTCATCATATGAAAATACTTGTTGCTCATTCATTGATTCAGATAATCTAGGGGCATTGATGTCAAAATATTCTCTTTCATCATCTAATGAATCATATCCATCCTCAACAATATATGGTAGGATTGATAGCATGTTTATAGTGTGGTCATCATCATATTGGCCATAATCTTGCTCATCAAGAGATTCTTAAGAATCTTGAATGAATTGAGCAACCACACAATGCACAATGGAATGAGGGAGGCTACATGCCACACACCAAGGGTTGTCACCCACCACATTTGCACTAGGTCTCTTTACAGGATCAAAAATTTTCTTTCTTGACTATCCTTTTGCATTATTTCTATTGTTGTTGATGGGTTTGTCATCATGCCAATTGGTATTGTATGGTATCTCATGTAACTATAGATCATGAGGAAGTCCCTTCTCATTTTTTGCAACCTTATAAATGAGGTCCTTCAAGGCACTCATGATGCTGTCCAACTTGTCCTCCTCCTTGGCCTGCTTGCTATCCTGGCCCTTGGGGTTTTGACGAATCCTCACATCATCTCTTTTTCAAAACTTACCACATGATTTTATGTTGTTTTCAATCTCCAAAGATTCCTTGAAAGCATCTACTAGGGTTTGTGGATTCTTGTTTCTAATCTCATAACCATTTTTTGGGTCAAATGCCTTTTTGTAAAAGACTAGGCACATAGGATCAATTGATATTAAGTGTACAAGGATTTTGTTGTACAACTTGTTGAACTTGGTGTTAAACTTAACCACTAATTCATTATACTATTTTTTAATATTTGTAAATTCATGGAGAAAAAACTAAGGGTTTGAATGGTTACCATATTCACATTTCAAGACTCTCATAAACTCATTCCATTAATTTATAGATGCATCATCAACCAGAGACTACATGAAAAAATTCATAAACACATCTTCATGCTCAACTTCAAAGTTATCCATGACATTAACAAAAACCCTCATATGGTCTTCTCTTGAAGTTGCATCATTTCCAGAAAATTTTGGTAGAAACTTCTTGATCTCATTATCGATGGAGTTTGGGTACCCATTCATCACATTAAATTCCAATTTCCTATATCTATCCAACTACATAGGGTCTCTAAGATTATTTTTTTGAGGTTGGTTTTGTGGCCCCTATTGTTGATTACAGGTGCAGGAAGTGCATAATTGTACACACCAGCAACTGGATTAGTATTTCCTTGGTTTATGGGATTCATGTCCCCTTGATTCATCATATTTAAATATCCCTAATTAAATGGTTGGTATGATTTTGGTAACCAAATTGTTATTGATATTTCTAATATGCATTGAGACTAGCTACAAAATTTGTTGGAGGATATTGTGGTGGAGCAAGAAATTGATTGTATCCCTACCTAGCATGTGGATTTTGTGAAAACTGTTGTTGAGAAATTGCTCCCTAGATTATGACCATGGCATGACTACTTGCAAGGGGTGGAATTATATTTGCAGCAAATTTTGATGCATTTAAATTTATAATGACTAAGGGAGAAGGTAATGGTATTCTCCCTTGCCTAGTGTAAGATATGTGTTGACTTATCTATGCACTATGAGTGACATTGCTAGAAAATTGCACTGGCATGGAGATTTCTATGGGGCCTAATGAATACATACTTTCCATTATAGATGTTGATATATTGGACACATTAGAAGCATAAGGAATACATGCAAAAGATATTACAGGATGGGACGTTGGAGCATTTAATGATATAGAGCTTGGAGTCCTCCAATTGGAGTGTTGATACTTGAATAAGGGGGAAGGGAGATTGAGGGTTGAGATATCAAATTCAAGATCTCTGGTGCCATGGCTTCTCATTGCCTAAGAAGTTGCAACCTAGCCATATGAGCTTTCATTTTCTCATTTTTAGCTTGTAGTTCTTGCTTTGTTAGCTCTCTTTGGGCACCACCAGAGGTGGAATAGATATTTGCACTAGAAAATTGGGTTGAATGAGGTAGCTAAGCATAATGATGGCTCATTGATAAACATAAAATATAAAAACTAGTTAAAATATTAAAAAATATATATTTTGGAAAACTCGCTTATAGATTTATAAAAGAGAATTTTTGTATTTCAAAAAAAAATATTATTTAGAAGAGTAGGAGTTGTTGAAACATCAAGTTTTTTTAATTTTTTAATTTTTTTTTGTAATTAGACCCAAAGTGGTATAAAATATACATTTAGTAAACATAATTTCCAATTGGAAAAGTTGTGGCCCATATATAACTTAGCTATAATGAATCTATAAAGACGATTTGTTTGACTAAAATTAATTTTTAGTTAGAATTACTTAAATTCACTTGTGCTGATAAGTTGACTTGAAACGTGACGCGGTTTTGTGCTTTTACCCAGACTTCCTCAATTTTAAAAAAAAAAAATGTATTGATTCACAAAAAGGAATAGTAAAGATATTAAAATTTGTGTGGTGTGGCTATTAGTGTATTTTGGGACAAAGGGGGAAATGGCTATCCTATCCCTAGAATGCACAAATGTATAAGTTATCCCCATACACCATAAGTTAACTTATGCATTGGTGCATTCTAGGGGCTAGATAGCCACTTCTAACAAAGGATGCATGCAGTTTCTCACAATTGATAGAAGACGTTTCTATCAGAAGATGCAAAAATATAATTAGAAACAAATATTTCATGCTTCCATATCCCATTCGTTCAATAGATTACATTCTTATAGGAGTTTGGGTTCCTACATTATAGGAACAACTCACTATTTATTAGAGTTGTTTTAACAACTCAAACAAACATACACCCATACAAAAATATAATTTTACATATGATTAATAAGCCTAACAGATAATTTAATATTACCAACAAACATAATTACTATGTGAGTTATTAATTTACCTGACACACTCTATCCCATGTGAACACTAACATGAATTCCTAACACACACACCCCCTATTGTGAACATGGGGAGAAAGAAAATCACACAAATTGGAAACATAATTGTATGCCATGCATACTTTTAGGTTTGCATACTTCTATTTGGATCTTGTTGGACATGATCACCTACATATGAGAACTTGCCCCGCTTTCAATTCTAGTGAACTTATCACCAACCGACCATACTTCCAAGAAGTCTGACAATTAGAGGATTTTTGTAGTTAGTTGTTCTCCTATACAATTGTTTACAATATCGATGATGTCCATATTCTCCACCTTAGCACTTCCAACTGCAGTAAGCCAACACTTCTGGATCATGATATTGATTTAAACGAAAGGCATATCTCATCAACCTTTCATGGTTTCACACAAGTTTACCACAAACCTAGCCACAAATAGGAACACACTCATCTATTCACCTCATATGGTTTCCTCAAGCACCACTAACCTTTTCAAGATCCATGAACTACATTACTCTAGTGCTTTTGTTCGTTACAATATTTTGCACTAGGAAAGTGCATAAGGAAATCACACACACAAGAATATAAATACCCATTGTTGTTGATCGTGTCACTGTATCTTCAACAACATAAAAAACTTATCATTCCCACACACTAGAAAATAATATGCCACCAAAGTTGTTGTGCGACCTTGTCTTTAATGACTGATGAAAGAATGTTGAGTGTCCTCCTTCCTCCATTACCTCCTACCTCCAATTGTTTTGCTACTTGCTTAGCAAATTTATCTTTTGAGACTCATTTTGTCAATTATGAGAAAATAACATATCCTCCCCTTCATGTGAACTTCTACCTTGGAATGTCGGGTGCCACTGACCATGCACTCCAATTACAATGGAGATTATTTTTATTTTTATTTTATTTTTTTTGGTACTTTAAATTATTTACATACATTGTAACATGTCAGTGGACCCTATTTTAAACAAAATAATATAACTTCACTACCACAAACAATATCTCCAAATCATTGTAGCTCAATAGATCCAAATTATTGAAACTCAACTTTTCAAACTATGCCTGAAACTAGCATTCACTATCTAATGGAGGCTACAATGAATCCTAAGTCTCTAAAGCTAAACCTTGTTATGTGGAAATGACTATTGAAGGAATATATATTCTTACTCTTTATGACTAAAAGAGGGGTAAAATTTTATTCAACCAAGAAAGAGATACAAAGAAGAAAAGAGCCTAACAAAACGAACACTATAGGGCTCTGTCACTATCAACTAACTGATCAAGCACATGAGCCATATCAGGAGGCAATTTCCCCTTATCCAAAATATTTCAATTCTGCATATGAATCGACATCCATTTGACCAAACAATCAGCAACACCATTCCACTCCCTAGAAATGTGTGCGAAGGTAGCAAAATCCAACATCATCAAACAAGTTTGAGAATAAGTTGATGCTCCTTCTAGATTCTACTGCAATTAACGTACAAATATTGAAATACCTTTCATTTGAAGCCCAAGAAATTCCATGACACCAACCTATTGGAAAAAGAAAATAACCTCTAATTTCTCCATTGAAACCCAATCAAGCCTCCTCCCTGGAACACAACTATTTTGGTCTTATTTGATCAGATCCACTACAAATCGCGCCAAGAAAATAATAGCTCAAGGATCAATGGAAAGAAAAGCCCCAATATCAAATACCAATTTGATCAATTATCATATCGATACCAAAAGTTGGATTGACTTGGACTCAAGTCAATTTGGCATGCACACACACACACACATAGATGATGCACATCAAGAGATAATGAAACAGTGGCTTGAAAGCATGCAAACTCTATCTTCCACTCAAAAGAAAGATATGTGTTGGTCGATTAATCAAATAATCCTTTACAATTCTCAATTAAAATGCAAACAACCAACTTATTGTGTCGTATCCTTTTCAGATGCTAGAACAAACAATCTCCAGACAATCATGTTGCCAAACACCCACACATGAATACGTTGTCCCCAAGTCAATTCCAATTGTAGGCACACTCTCCTCAAGTCTCTAATCTAAAACTTAACATCATCAACAATATGTGACTAAAATCATTGAATACACTAGTATTTCGTCATCGTTATTGCCCAAGATGTGAGTGTAATACCCTAAAAATGGTCATCCAAAACCATGGGCCCCTAATCTCAACTAATGTGCTTAAATTCAATAAAATTCATCGAGGTCCCGAATCAAATAATCAATTTAAATCAATCGTGAGAGCCTAATTAATTGATTCCTAAGGTATAAAAATGCAACATGGCACTTACAATTAATTAAATTCTCATTTAATTAATTGATCAAATTCAAAATTCAAAGTAGAAAATCTTTTTAAAATCAAATATCTCATTTATTTAATTAAATATCTTTTATCTATTTAATAAATAAATAAAAATTGCCATAAATCTTCAAAAAAGGAAACAAAAAAATGAATTAATTTGAAAAATAAATTGGAAATTATGAGCACAAATCTTCAAAAAATGAAATAAATCAAGAAAGAGGAATTAATTTGAAAAAATAAATTGGAAATTATGAGCACAAATATTCAAAAAAGGAAACAAATCAAGAAAGAGTAATTAATTTGAAAAATAAATTGGAAATTATGAGCACAAAAATTCAAAAAAGGAAACAAATCGACTGAACTCAAGAAAAATGGAAAGAATTTGAGTTGCTAATTTGAACTCAATCTTATCTCTCCAAAATGGAATTAAATTGTCCAATCAAATCATTTCACCTAGATTATGCTTCCTTCGAATCGATCTCGACCATTCATTAAAGATCAATCCTAACCTTTGGTCTCCCTCTTGATTTTCCTATAAATTCAGGCTCTCATTCTTCAATCAGCATCTAAAAATTTTACATCATTATTATGTTAATATTGTGTTGCAGGTTATCGAGGAAATTCCAAAGAAGCTTTGCATATTTAATTCATCAATCAACTTAGTTTTCATTTAGCTTTCATTTAATCTTAGAATCATTTAGACTTCTAGTTCATTAGCTTAGATTCATTTATCTTATCTAGATTCAATTTCTTGCATATAATCTAGCTTAGCTTCATTTAAAGCTTTGATCATTTAGCTTGATAATCTCATTTTTCTTTATCAATTAATCTTGCATTCAATCTTCCATTTATCAATTAATCTTGCATTCGCCTAGTTGCATGCATTTAAAAATACTTCATTTGAGTGTAGTCTAGTCACTGGATAGCTTAGCAATCTAAGAGTAATGGTTTATTGAAGTGTTTGTGCCCTTGCAGGTTCCCCAAATTTCACACACATAGTGAGGTAGCTCTTGTACCATATCAGAAAATGCTGAAAAATAATTAGAAACAAATATTTCATGTTCCATATCCCATGTGTTCAATGGATTACATAATTATAGGAGTTTGGATTCCTACATTATAGGTTCAATGGATTACATATTTATATTAGTTTGGGTTCCTACATTATAAGTTCAATGGATTACATATTTATATTAGTTTGGTTTCCTACATTATAAGAACAACTCACTAATTATTAGAATTGTTTTAACAATTTAAACAAACATATACCTGTACAATAATATAATTCTACATATGATAAACAAGTCTAATAGTGAATTATTACTTTACCTCACACACTCTATCCCAATGTGAACACTAGCTTGAATTCCTAATAGTTTATTTGAGATAACCATATGGTTATCATGAAATGTGAGTGAAGCATTTTGAGATCACTTAGACACATTTGACCATTTTTATTAACTACCTAAAAATTAAAAAAAAACTTTTATTTTTTAATTAATTAATATGATCGAATGTGCAGTCTGATACTTTTGTTTATGAGAGAAGTGCATAATAGTGATCCAGTTTTGACCACACAAATAATGGGAATCGATGCCAAGGGTGATAGGTGTGCCTGCTACAAGTTAGATGGATAGTTCAGTATTAGGAATTAATTGCCTAAAGCAAATGTTGAGATGACAGGTTTGTCTTCCCAAGATTAAAACTAGAAGTTTTATTAGCCTACCAAATACGTTCATGTCAACCATGTTTTAAAAAGGCCCTGAGAAGAAGCATATGTCAAGAAACACTTAAACAATGAGTTTTTTTTATGAATAGGCCTTCTCTATTAATTAAAAATATTAAAGTACATATTCACAAAAAAAGGTCGGGGGATACAAGATCACCCCTCGATAATCACAAAAAAAGGTCGGGGGATACAAGATCACCCCTCGATAATCACAAAAAAAAAAGTTGTTCATCAAAAAACCTCCTCAGGTAGCCAAAGCAATGGTAGCTGAGGGAGGAGGATCAGGATCATCTTTCTTGCCCCATAAATCAGCGAGACTAGGAGTCGGATCCGACACAGACCACCCATCTTTCGGATCTTTGTCAATTTCTCCTTCCTCCTGCTTGGGAGGCGAGATCACCAGGGCCAGGCGAGGAAATTTGGAAGTGGTGGCAGAGGGCCACCCAGAATCATCACCAGCTACAGCAGCAAAAGCCACAGGAGCATCAGAGGGTCACCTCGAGGTAGAGCCACGACGTGGCAGAGAAGCTGAGCAGCGTCGCCAAGCATCATCTCTCCCACTTGAGGAGCGGTAGGGAGGCTAGGACCACGAGGTCTGAGAGCGGGGGGTAGAGGAGTTGCAACCGCAACGATGACCATGGGGTGGAGTACGGTCGGGAGAGACAGAATCTGGTGGTACTTGAGCAACCGCACAAGGGGCATTGCCCCAGTGTTGGAGGACCTCTTGAAGGTGGCCCACCTCCAGGGCCACCTTGTTAGCTTGAACCTGAATCTGTATTAATACATTGTTACAAATGCAAGCTTTAGCATAAAGGGAAACATTAATATCAAACAACTGTGTGAAAAATAAACTGCATTCCTATCCTTCCAAAGAGTGAATAGGATCTCCATTCTGAAAGCATGTCATGTATGGGAAAATTTATAGGGGATTCTAGGCGAATCACCCAAAAGAGCCATATGCCAGGAAAATGGCTCAGGCCGAAAAGGTCAAAAGAAGTCATGAATCCAGCTCCAATACTGTTGAGCCCTTCTACAGAACCAAAAAATCTGCATAAAAGTTTCTGGGTGACCACAAAAAGGGCATCAGGGATCAGGAACTCCCAAATGCTTAAGTCTGGAACCCAAAGGCAATCCTTGAAAGAGTACACACCAAGAAAAGTGTGCAATGTTGGGTTCACTGATGGCGGGCCAAACAAAAAGAAACTTGAATCTCTAGGAAGTCTGAAAAGACTGCAAGTGCCACCGCTAATTGAGAATATGGACCATAGGCAAATGAGGAACCAACTAGAGATAACCCATTTTTGGATTTGTAGTTGGTGAAAGGAGTCCAAGGATACCATTTCCAGTCTTTCCACCAAGGTCTGATAGACCAAATAATGAGCTTATGAAGTAAATTTGAGGGTAGAATTGAGACTAGAAGGTCATAAGTCTGTCGATCTGGCCGAGATATGCGAAATTGGACCTAAAGGTCTTCCAAAGACCGAAGGCTCATAGAAGCTTTGGAAAACAAATCCTTAGGTGTTCTAATGCCACATTTGTGAAAACGCAGAGCACTAACACCCTGGCTTTTGGCCAAAGGTAACCCTTGCACCTGAAAAAGAGGTGACCACCAAAGGTTGTGTCGATCCATGGATAATCCATCCCGAAAGCCATCATCAACGCATCAAAGCCAAGGCTTGATAGCTTCCCAAGCACACCAGATGCTTTTGACCACAAAAATACCTTGGATCTAAACAAGGTCTTTCATAGTGAGTAGGGTTTGCGAGCCAATCCTCTTCCAAGCTGGCCTTTTAGTAGGAAAGCCTGAAGAAATACAATACCGAAGAAGAATTTTCCAAGCCTCGTCACCAGATAAGGCTCTGATAACCCATTTAGCACATAAGGCTAGCCCTTGGTTCTGGGTAGAAATAAGGTTGAGCCCTCTAGATTCCTTGGGAAGACAACAGTTATCCCAAGCAACCCTATGGAAACCATGATGGTCAAACCCAGAGGCCTAGAGAAAGGCCTTCAAAAGTATTTCCAACTTCGTGTAAGAGGCCTTAGAAGGAGCCCAACATGAGGAGTAGTAGACATGGGTGGCGAACAACACTTTGGAGCAAACTTGGAATTTACCAGCCAAAGAGAGAGGCTTGGTGATCCAGTAGGCAAGCTTTTTCTCGATTCTGGCTAAAACCGTATTCCATAGATTTGAAGGTGAAGCTTGGAAGGAAAAAGGAATGCCCATAAAGCAAAAAATTTTGCCATGTTGAAGACATCTCCAGTCATATTGGAGGATCCAAGCGGAGCGGGAAGAAAAGACTGCCTATAACATTGTGTCTTGTGCCATTGAATGGCCAAACCAGAAGCCAAGAAAAAGGTGTTTAGACACTGAAGAGCGGCTTGCACATTAACTTCATCCTCAATAAGAGTGAGAAAGGAATCATCCACAAAGTGGTCATTGACAAGTTGAGAAGGTGAACTGGGCAGGGAGATACCATGGACATGCCCAATAGAGATAGCATTAGCAAGTAAGTAACCAAACCCTTCTACTACAAGAACATATAAAGCAGGATGCAGAGGACATCCCTAGCAAATGGATCTGAAAAGGCCAAAAGCCTCAGACTGTTGGCCATTAATGGTGATGCAAGACGAGGCATCTCCAAATAACATCTGAATAGATTGGATGAATCGGGGACCAAAGTTGAGGGCTTTAATCATAGCCAAGATAAAAGGCCACCCAATGCGATCATACACTTTAGAAAAGTCAATCTTGAGAAAGATTGCCCGTTGTTGAGAGCATCCGGCCCAGTCCATCCCTTCCCAAACAACAATAATATTGTCCAGAATAAACCTAGATTTAATAAAACCAGTCTATTATGGATGAACAA
This sequence comes from Cryptomeria japonica, assembly GCF_030272615.1. Classification (NCBI taxonomy): domain Eukaryota; kingdom Viridiplantae; phylum Streptophyta; class Pinopsida; order Cupressales; family Cupressaceae; genus Cryptomeria; species Cryptomeria japonica. The sequence continues at coordinate 96,543,550 of NC_081408.1, forward strand.
CGAGAGGCAGGAGATGGCGAATCTTGAGAGCCAAAGCTTTGGCAATGATCTTATAAGAGACATTGAGCAAGGTAGTAGGCTACCAATTGCAAATGTCCTCAAGGTCCCCAGCATTAGGGATAAATTTGATGTTTCCTTGGTTAATCATTTTTCCCAAGGATCAGGAATGAAAAGCTTCCAGATAGACCTTATGGAGGTCGGGACCAATACAATGCCAAAGAGCTTTGTAGAATTCACAGGGGAAGCCATCACAGCCTGGGGCTTTGTCATCTGCCATAGAAAAAGTGGCTTCCTTGAGATCATCAATGGTCAGTAAGAGATCACAAAAGGCTTGTTGAGAGTCAGAGAGTCATTTGGGAACAACGACTAAGCAGTCTTGCAAGGCTTGGGTTCTGGTCAGAGAATCTCCCTATGTTGTGAACACCTTGTCATAGTGATGGATAAAGGCTTGCAATATGTCAGGCAATTCGGTGAGAAGAGCCTACCCCTCTTTGATTTTCTTAATCCCTACAAAGGTATGATGAGCACATAGAGCTAGGAAGAATTCCTTAGAAGCCCTATAATCCACCTTGAGCCAGTGTAACCTGGATTTGATTTGAGCTCCTCTAGCAGAGTGACTATCATCAACTTGTTTCTGATGGCGGAGCTGGGCTAAACACAGTTGCAGGGTAGAATCAAAAGGATTCAAGGCCAGAGCTTCTGTGGCAGGACAAGGAGCTTTGGTGGTCACATCATATGACTGCTTGTGGTAGATGGCGAGTTGTCTACCATATATGCGCAGAAACCTCGCAGAGTGGGTAATGGCATCATGCCACCACACAATCCAACTAGTGTGATGATGGGGCCTTGGCTCTAAATTACAAACTCTTTGAAAGTGGGCCATCGTGGACTGATGGTGCAGGAGAGATGTGTTGAGGTAGAACTGCATTTTGGAAGGGCATTGCCTAGTTGTTTGCCATTCAATGCTAAACTTTATAGGGAAGTGGTCTGACAGCGTCACATCAACAAGAGGAGTGACAAGAAGATCATGATCTTCAAAAAATGAGAAAAATGATTGCACAGATATCATATCACGATCAAGCCTTTTAAGAATTTTGTCAGAGCTAGCTCTAAAATTAGACCAAGTGTGTTAGACCCCACCAGGGCGGCGGGGGTTGGTGTTGAGGTCAAAAAGACCCAATTTATTATGCATATAGTACCAGGCTTCCCGCTCACCAGTTATCCAATGGAAAGGCAAAAATACGTCCTTATCGGATGCTACCTCAACCATATTGAAGTCCCCACACATGACCCAAGTGGTAGGTGGCAGATTGTCCATAATCCATTGCCAGAGGTATGATCTATCAACTGAATCATTGGGAGCATAAACATTAATGATCCCAATAGAATGATTGTCAATTGAAAGAAAAACCCAGACGACACGTTGTATGGGATCAAAGCCATGAGAAATGACTGCAGAGTACCACCGAAGTGAGATGAGAGTGACAACTCTACCTTGACTAGCTTCATGCTGGGAAACAAAAAAAAGGCTATCTGGCTAAATAACATGGCATGCAACATTGAGCATGAAACCTGCAATTTTGACTTCCTAGAGGCAAAGAACATCCAAGCCTACAATACGTTGGCGAACATCTCGAATAGATATAACAATAGGGCTAGTGTATACAACAACTGTGCATTTCTTAGTCCATGTAAGTTGTCTCACTCTATTGCACTATTTATCACGATATTAATATTATGCTCTCCCATTTCATTGTGTATGCTTGTTCATTACTTATAATCCTATATTTCTAGTAGTCTAACAGATCCATTGAAATGCATGGACAACTAAGACTCAGCCCTAGGAAACTCCAATTGGGCAAGGTGAGCTATAGGTTCTATATTTTATAGAATGTAGATTGACCTTCTGGCACCCACCTTAAGACCCAAACCAACTTGTGTCCACTAGCTTGCCCTTGTATCATGTTGACAACTATAAGCATGCACCAACAATTCAAGTATAGGACCTCCATCAACATGCAGGAGAACTCTACCACAAATTGTTTTACTAGAATCAAGGAGTTAAAAAAATGTGTTCATGAAACAACCTCTTGGTTTCCGTATGACTCCAACATAATCATGACACACAATAAAATAGTTGCCACAAAAATAAATCAGGTATTTTCATATGTTAGATAACCAAGAGCAGTTTCATAAGAGATAAGGGATATATGAGATTACCCTCATTACAATAAGATAAGGTCAAGTATTGTCACCTGTTAGATAACCAAGAGTAGTTTCATAAGAGATAAGAGATATATGAGATTACCCTCATTACAATAAGATAAGCTTAGTGCTCATACATGGATAACTTTCGGCATTCAGACCAATAGCTCTTCATATTCTTCTATAGTAAAGTACATTTCAATAGAAATGATATCACTTTGCTCAAGAAACACTTTGGCTTCCATGTCATAAACAAGTGTGAGAAAGGAACCACCATAGTGCTAATAACATATGATTAGCAGCTTTCTAAAGCTATAATATCTACTAGTTTTCGGAAACAGCAACTTGGCAGCATTAATTTCATTTATTAGGATGAGATAATGAGATTTATTTAACAACAGGTAACATCAAAATATAGGTGTGTAGTGAGTTCAAATATAAATCATATCCTATTACTCTTACCAAGATATGAAAAGATGAACTGGAAACTGCAAAAGGTAAAAGCAGAATCATAAAATTGTAAACAAAGGATTGAAGGCTTAAAATATACTTTAATAAGTGCTGATGATTCTCTAGGCAGCAAAGGGTTGAAAGCTCGATAATACTGAATGTAATGAAGTACTGGCAATGCATCGTGGCCAGACAATCTATATTTCTACATCACTTTCCCCATTCCATATACTACGGTTTTTTTGTTTGACAATGTTGAATGTTTTTGAATTTTTATAATAGGGCAAGTACAAAGAAGAAGAATCTCATCACACATGTATTTCATAGTCATTCTTCATTGCAATCTTATAATGGTTAGCTGCCTGCTCATCTTTACTATGCTGTTATGCTATTTCAATAGATGTTTCACATGTTTACAACTACAACTTTGCTGCATTGCATCCAATTTTACCATCCTATTTAAACTACCATTTGAGATTATCTTCTGAATTACAATACCTTATGTAGACACCTAAAAATGTCTCATTGATCATGTACTAATTATTCCTCTAGTTGGTTAAATAATTATTTAATTATTTAATTAATTTAATTAACTATTTCTTCTAATTTCGTATTTCCTCATCATCTTACTAATTATTCTATTTCCTATTCTATCATCATTTAATCATTTTAATCATTTTCTAAATATTAATTAAATATTTATTATTTAATTAATTCTGATTAATTCCCCAATTTAAATAATCTTTATTATTTAAATAATTATGTTCTCAATTTCTATCTCTCTAATCATTTAACCCACTTCTAAGTATTAATTAAATATTTATTATTTAATTAATTGTGATTTAATCCTTTAATTTAAATAATCTTTATTATTTAATTAAATTCTATTTCTGAATAATTAAATAGTTTCTTTAAATTATTTAATTAACTAATTAATTCTTCCAAATTCAATTACATATGCATGATTTCAAAAACCAAATTGAAAATCAAAGTCAAGTTCTAAATATATTCAAATACTAAATTGAATTTAAATGAATTCAATTATTTAAATAAATTTCATGCAAAGATTAAATTGAAAATCTAAGTTAGAGTGCAACCACATGCTAAATTAATTAATTAAACAATTTATCTCTCCAGTCTCTATTTCCATCTTCTAGTTCTCTTGGTCATCTTCTTTATTTCTTCCAATCATTCTTTTTCTTCTTTCAGTTAGCTTTTTCTCAATCAATTGACTCAATTAATTTATTCAATCTATTCTATTTCACCTCCAAATCAACAATTCAACTATCAATTTTCATGTGAGCTCACCTGAGTTCCACCTCTTGATCATTATGTTCCACCTTTTCAATCAATCTCATCCAAAAATCTATAAATTGAGCATTCAATCCTCACAATTCCTCTAGATCATGAACTTCGAATCTTTGTGTCAATTGCAGGTTGCTAGTGCAATATCTGAGAGTCATCATACCACAGAGAGAAGAAGAACAATGGAAGCCATGATGCACAATAGTGAGATTAAACAATTCCATTTTGCGTCTATTTCATTGGTTTTATGTTTGAATTGCTTAGATAGTTAAGGATTTCATGATCGTCCTTATTTCCTATTTAGCAATGATGGATTTGAGCATGGCACATTTTGGTGAATTTGACGTGAAAAACAACTAATTAACCTTCTCTGTTTTCTGTGTTGTTTTTGCAGATCGTACAGATTTTTTCCTTTTCTGCAAGTTTTGCACAAATTTCAAGACAGATCTCTTTGTCATGCATTCACAGTTGCATCATCACGCAATTGCATAGACAGATCTATGCAATCGATCAGACAGGGTTACGCATTCGTGCGGAACCCATCACGCAATCGACCTTACAGGATCACGCAACCAATGTGATACTGTTACGCATTTGTTTTGGATTGTTCTGTTCTGATAATTTTATCTTCATTCCTTTTCTGTTTTCTGATCTGTTTAATTTTGCATGATATTGAATAAATTTGGAAACAAATTATTTTTATTGCATGTTTTGGTTTTAATGGTTTATGACACGTAAGGTACAATTCAGGATTTCGGGTGACAGAAGGACAAAGGAACCAAAAAAACAAGCCAAACGCTATCAAAGGGTTCTCCAAGTAGAAAAGCAGATACAAGATTGGGAAGATCAACCAACCTTTGATAGATATAACAGCTCAGTTATCTCATATCAAGTTAAATATGATCTAATTAATATTGAATGGATGATGAAAGATTTAGCTAGGGCCTCACAATTGGTTTTGCAGGTTTCTGATCGGGTTTAGTTTATTTTTTTATTTTTTTTGTATTATCTGTCTATCTGTCACGCAATCGTCATGTTTAGATTACGCAATCAATATGTTAGTATCACGCATTCGATCTATCAGGATCACACATTAGCTCTGTTATGTTCACACATTGGCTCTGTCAGGGTCACGCAATCGCACAGGTATTGTCACGCATTTGTTTCTGTCAATTTTTTATTCTCTATTTTCTGTTGATTTGATTTTATTGTTAATCATATGTTTGCAGTCTGTGGCAAATTTATAGAAAGGATCAAATTAGTATTAGATCAATTGCACTCATAATCTCACACTTCATCTTTTGGTGCTTAAAATCAACAATGGTTAAAATGTACATGCATGCACAATCTCACACTTCAAGTTCTGGTGCTTAAAATTAACATTGGTTAAAATTGACATGCATGTATAACACTTCAATTTGGTGCATAAAATCAACAATGGTTAAAATTGGCATGCACGCCTTCACATTTCAATTTGGTGTTTAAAATGGACACGCACATGTGTATTCAACACCTCAATTTGGGCTTTAAAATGAACTTGAATCAGGCTGCATTAGATTAAATCACATTTCGTTTTCTTAAGATAAAGAATTTTTATCGTGTTTGGGGTGGATCTACTTTTGCATTAACTAACTTTCCACCCACCTTCGGGGTCTTGGGAGAAAGGAAGGAGGTGACAACGACACCCAATTTTATTTTATTCCATGTAGTGAGAGGTATCTTTGAGTGGGGATTTCATCACCCCATAGAGGTACTTCAAATTGGGATGCGTTGGGGATATCATCTCTCCCAGCGTACTCTCGAGCGAGTTTTTTGAGCCGCTATATAAATATACTGGTCAGGCGGCTAGAGTGTTGAGTGAATTCGACATATGTGGGGGCCTTTCCTACACCGATAAGCTCAACTAAAGTCTTAAGTGGCTTGCTCTGAGAATCCTTCGTTAAATCAAGACCCCTCGAAACCCTACAATAAGAACCAACTTAGTAGCCCAAAACCCTATATTCAGTGATTCTGGGAGTGCGGATCATACCCCATAGATACCCTTCATGTACCTTACACTATGAGACAGGAATCCCTCAGCTATAAGATCTTCGGATCTTCGGGGTAAGAGAGACTGGCATGCCTGAGAAGTCTGTGTCGTGGAGTGGAGCCAGTGCTGCCAGACTCTCTATCTGTTCGTTTTGTCTTAGTATTTCATAAGGGCCTCATTGAATGGTGTCCACTTTCTAGCCTAAGATTGTATTTTGTGCTTTTTTATGTATCGTTGCATCAAACCAGTATTGAGTCAGTCCTTTGGGCTATTTCAAGCCCTATCCTACGTATCTCTGAATTCTCTGAGTTTGTTTGAAAAACTAGTTCAGTCAGCTATATTTACCTCCAAACAATTGTTCTCAGACTTGGAAAACCATAAAACTTGTCCTACACACAGAATTACTAAAAACAAAGTCCATTTTAAAATGTCAGCTAGTCTTGCAAACTCAAAGGTTTATACACTTGTGACCATAGGTAGTCCTTGCATAGTCCCCATTTACGTCCTTAGTCCTTGCATAGTCCTCATTTACGTCCTTATTATCGTCATTAGTCCTCGCATAGTCCTCATTTACGTCCTTATTATCATCCTTAGTCCTCGCATAGTTCTCATTTGCGTCTTTATTATTGTCCTTAGTCCTTGCATAGTCCTCATTTGCGTCCTTATTATCATCCTTAGAAGTTGCACAATCTCTATTTACGTCCTCATATAAGTCCTTGTCTAGACCTCATATATGTTTGTCTTAGTCCATCGTCATTTGCATAATCATCCTAGAAAGTCATACCCAAACATCGAAAACACAATCAGAGGATCGATCACACTCAACCTCAACTCAAACAAGTTGGTCAAGTTCACTCAAACATTGTCACATTCAAAGAAAGAGAGAAAACATCTTACATGTTGTGATCCTAGGTCCAAACCAATCAAGAAAACATCATGGATTGGTATTATACATTCCGTAGAGAAGGTGGAAGATTCATCCCTTCCATTCCTATTTCATCACCATCCATAGAAACATTGGCTCAACAAATCAAGACTTTGCAACAACAAGTGATAGATGTGACTAGTCCTGACAACCATAGGGGTTGGTTAGAAAATATGATGAGAGAAGTGATGACCACAAGCGAATCGGTATCGGGCCAACCTTCTTCTTTTGAGACCATTCAAACATGCCAACCTTCATTCTTCAACAAAATCGTTCCTACCTCAGTTCAACCCAACATTCAAAGTACCCCTTTCAACCAAAATCAATCAAACCCCATTCAACCAAAGTCCAAATCAAAATTCATACCAACCCAACATTCAAACCTCGTTCAACTAAAATCAAACCCCATTTAACCAAAGTCCAAATCAAAATTCATATCAACCCAACATTCAAACCTCGTTCAACCAAAATAAAACCCCATTCAACCAAGGTCCAAATCAAAATTCACACCAACCCAACATTCAATTTTCTTTCAACCAAAATCAAACCCCTTTCAACCAAAGTCCAAATCAAAACTCATTCAACCAAAATCAAACCTTTTTCAACCAAAATCAAACCTCTTTCACCCAAAATCATACTCCTTTCAACCAAAATCAAATCCTTTTCAAACAAATCCCAAATCAACCATATCTATCCACCATTTCATCATCTGCCTAAAGTCATGCAAGACCAATCCATGTCATCTTTATCTAATAATACAACCTCCCAATCGTTATCCATCGTACAAATCCAATCTAATTCAAGTCATGATTCAGAGGATCTCATTCAAAATCCTTCTTCATCAGGCCAAAATTTTGAAACATTCCAACAATCTCCCATGCATATCCAAGCTCCTTCCCTGTGTCAAGAGGATGATCCAAAATCAGAAGAAATGAGTCCTGAAACAAATAAAGATCAAGAACAACCACTTCCATCCTACCCAATTTTTGATCAAGATCCTACCAACCAAGAATCTTATGATGATCCCCTCGCTCTTTTCTATTCCATTCATAATGATACCCTTCCATCTCAAGAACAAAGTGTCCTTTCAAGTCCCATCCAACATCCACCTCCTAAGCAAGATTGAGACATCGCTTCTATCCTTCATAATAATCCCTTTCCAAGACAAGATCAAAGCATACCTTTACATTCATGTCCTAAACAAGATCCCATTATTTTTCCAAATCCTGATCAAGGTCCCTCCATCCCTTCATCTCCATGTCATAATCCTCCATTTCCCTCACAAGATTCCCTCTCAAATGAATTTACCATTTCTCCTAGTCACCCTCATGATCCCAATCCCTCTGCACAAGTTGTTCATGAACCCCTTATTAATGAAATCACCAATCCAGGTCATACTATACAGAGAAACTTGTCAACGATTGTATGTGTGCCATTATCAAATGCTAATGTAGTGACAAAAACAAGCATAACACCAACTAATAAGATCAACACCTGGTTGACTTCATCATCCTCTTCAAGTGCATCAATAGAAACATGCATAACACCCACTCATGTCACAACTTTGGAATTAGAATCTATTTGCCTCATACACACACACTTGATGGATTGGGGGCAAGAGAATCTACCACGATTGGATTGCTTTGAAAATGATATTGCTATAGTTGAATTCATGGGTTCCAGAGATGGATTTCCATGATGATCTACAAAATCCAAAAACTAAAGAAAACAACATTGGAGATGCTGAAAATGTACACTTAGCTGAGTCCTTATATCCTATTGGAAAAGACATCTTTATCCGACTCTTCAAACAAAGATCAATGAACTGCCTACACAAAAAAAATTGACCCTATGAACAACATACACCTTAAATGATATTATACCTAAGGGTTGGGTTAGTTTAGATTTTACTTTCCGCATTGCATATCATATTATTCAAAACACTACATCACATATAGTTTCTTTTTCAAATGCATCGTATTCGCAAAGTTTCTGTATTTTCATATACCAGCACCAATAAAACAAGTCAACTGTTCAATTTTATCATCTGTTTGCATTCAAGAGAAATAAGGGTCATCTCCTTTCTTAGATATTAGGACATGAATTATTTGAGGTCCTAAGGTCATTCATTTTCAACATTACCCTATGACGACGTTTTACTTATGGTTGGGTAGTGATTTCACTATTTGAGACTTGTTAACCCAAAATCTATCAGTTGCTATATCTCAAACATATTAAGAAGATCTTTAATTCATTCTAGACACCTAGTTGATCATATGACTAGTGAAAAATCTAAAATTCTACTTCAGCACCGCTGTAATTGTCACACCCAAGTAGGTTTCATTACTTACAAGTCAAGGCAAGAAAATAAAAGAAAAAGAGCTATGCCAATTATTCATCTCAAGGCGAAAGAACAATGATATATAACTGAAATATCACGTATAATCTATTCTATCAGTTAACTCAATTAATCTATTCAATCTATTATGTTTCACCTCCAAATCAGCAGTTCAACTATCAATTTTCATGTGAGCTCACCTGAGTTCCACTCTTGATCATTTTGTTCCACCTTTTCAATCAATCTCATCCAAAAATTTATAAATTGAGCATTCAATCCTCACAATTCCTCTAGATCACGAACTTTGAGCATTCAATCCTCACAATTCCTCTAGATCATACCACGGAGAAAAGAAAAACAATAGAAACCACGACGCACAATAGGGAGTTTCATATTGTTTAATTTAATTCCATTTTGCATCTATTTCACTTGTTTTATGTTTGAATTGCTTAGATAGTTAAGAATTTCATGATTGTCCTTATTTCCTTTTAGCAATGATGAATTTGAGCATAGCACACCTTATACTCCATTCTGTTTAACTCAGACCAATGCAAGAGGACTGTCGCCACAAAAAGCAATCTTCACAGTAGACAAATATAGCGTTCCTGTAACAGGCCCTGTAGATGTTGACAAATAGCATGCATATGGCTCCCGAAGTTGTTCTCTTGGGATAGTCTCAAATTAGGTCTTTTCATATCCGCCTTCACTTAGAACCCTGGTTCCTTGTACAATTCTTCCCATGGCTGTGTTTGTAAGAGTAAAACAAGTTCTCACAATTAAGAAGGAAACTAAACAAAGTATAATCCGGTCATTAAAACAACAGGGCAGATAGAAATAATTCATCATAGTATATCTACCTGTACAGATGGGACTACCAGGATGGCTACACCACTCAAATCAGTGTATGTGCAAAAATGTAATCACCAGAAAAAGTGGGTATGAGGACACAGATTTGGTGCTCATTACCATACCACATTCCTGGTAACGATATATAGTAGAAAAACAGATCATAAATTTCACAAATTGAGATATTAATATAAAAATCTTAAATTTTGATTTAAAAAGAAGAGATTTTTTTTTTTTTAATACAGAATATACAAAGTGTTCAATTGCAAATAACAAAGATAATCAAAACATTTAAACACCCGACGTCTGTTTTTGCAGTTAAAGGGGCATTGAGAGCATAGAGGACCAAAAATTTCCTAAAGACAATCAGGCAATGCAGAGCAGCTGCAAAACAACAGTTCCAGATCAGCACAGAGTAACTCCAAAATAGCAAGAGCTGAAACTTGATTCCAAAAGAGAGCATTACACAGTACGAAAATGCCATATCTGCCACGTTCTAGGTTTCAGATTCATGCCCACATGAGCCATCTCATCATCCTCTTTGTTGTAAATTCTGTAAATATGGTGGTGGAAGTCAATTTGAGAAAATTGCTTTATAAGGATCTTGATAATCTTAACCACATATGAATTACATCAACTTATAATGACCATTTCTTACAACATTTTGAATAAGCTTCAAGTCTCTAGAGATCTTTAGTGAATCACATCACATTTCTTTAGTCATAGACAGTCCCAGATACAGCTTCAGCATAGTTGTTTGATGAGATGCCCAGACCAACAAAGAACTTACAAGTGCTTTTCCATTGTGGAATAGAACTCCCCCACCACCAGCAGAACTTGTAGATTTTGCCATCACACCAAAAGCACGTACTTGTGGTTGAGAGGGATTTCATTGTGGATATAGTCGCTACGCCAACACCCCCACATGATAGAACCGTGGATATAGTCGCTACGCCAACACCCCCACATGATAGAACCAGATACAACCGTACCCACTACGTACCACATCAATAAGTCAAGCTTACGCAAATGAAGGGTCTAGGGCTTGAGGGACTCGAACGATGACCTGCACTCTGATACCATGTAGATTTTGCCATCACACCAAAAACATGTACTTATGATTGAGAGAGATCTCATCGTAGATATAGTCGCTACGCCAACAGAACTTAGGTTCTTTTTAGAGCCCCATGAAAGAAAAGGGAGAAATCAATGAAGAACAAAGGAGCAAGATCAGATTTGAAAATTTTCTTTTAAACATAAACTTGACAAGCAGCCTTTTTTTAGAGGGCAATAGTCTTCGTGACAGGAGAGAAGTGGTTTCTAAAAATTACGTCATGTCTGGCTTTCCAGACTCTCCAGAACAGATATCTGGGCATGAGTTGCTTCACATTTAATGGCCATGAAGAAAGGGCCAAACTGTGAGTGTGAATTAGAGAGAACCTGCCTGTGGGTTCCTAAAAGGAATTAGGAGTAGGGACAGCAGTGTAAGCATTAGAGAGAATGCAGCTCCAGACGTCTTTAAATAGGGGTAATGCACAAAGAGGTGATCTCTACTAATTTCAGCCATGTACATTTAAAAACATTTTTTTTTTAATTAAGTATTGATATTAAAGTATGCATGTGTTTCAAAAAGGCCTGCTTAAATTAAAGGGATATTATGATGGCATGTACTTGTATTGGTAGAATCCATTATATTCTATGCTACATGAGTTTGCTTCTTGCTGAAAAGAGTTCCTTTAGTTGGATTTTAGCTAATTTGAGCATAATTTAATGAATCAAAATTTGAAGTTCTGATGCAAGAAACGTTATTTACAAACCTATAATGTAACTCACATGTTGATCTTTGTCAATTGCATAATGAAACCAGAGTATTTTGTAGCTTGCCAAGTTGTAACCAAAAATCTAAAATATGTGCAAGTACATGCTTAAGATGCTAACAAACCTGAAATGAACTGGACCAAACAAATCCGTATAAATTCCAATTAAGCACAAGCATGTTCAAGATTGTAACTAAAACGTCAAATTTAAAAGGAAGCACCATGCAAAAAGAACTATGTCCATGAAACATTGGCGGCATTCCACCATCTAAGCTATCTGTCTTTTTGTAAACAGTAGTGTTATCTTTCTTCCCAAATAATTTTTATTGAAAATTTGACAAAAATCTCTATACAGAAAACATGTGCAAAGAATACAGAAAGAACTGGATAGAAAATAGTTGTTTAATTTGGCCTACATTTTTTTTGCAATGAAAGCATCGATTCTTAGGCTCACATTAACACCTAAGTGAGATGGATGGGATGACGATTATAATGGAGTGATAAATGAAGGGTAGGGGTAGGATAGAAAACAATGTAATGATGACACTCAATCTATTTAGATGCTATAGTTGGGAACTACCACTATGTAACAAACAAAGACCAAATATGGATACATTTGTATGTTTGGAGTTGATAAAGCGACAAATGGCCTTTTATGGTGATATATCTAAGAGGAGACTTATGGAAATATTGAAGACTAGAGCAGAGGTGGTCCTCCACGCCTTACAAATGGTGTTGGGAGATGAATATTTGAACAAAAATGGTAGACATTGTGTGAATTCGGATGTTGCATCCATATTTGTGGCCATGTTATTGAATGTAAGGGAGTCAAAGAGAATGGTGGGAGCTATTATGGATAGACTGGTTTGGGCTCATTGGTGTGGGGGATTGAGAGGTTACCTTCAATGTGTGATTCGGGATGAGATCTAGTACTAGATGAAAGAATGAGGGTAATTTTGGGTAGTAGTGGCAACAACCCACTAGAGAGATTTGTGGTGTAGTGAGTTGGAATGAATATGGCAAAGAGGAGAATCCATGCTCAAATTGGTATTAACTTTCTAAAAGGGTGCATCAAAGGGTTTGAGCCAAGAGATGTAAAGTGGTCATTTTTTCAGGTGATTAATGCAGGGGAAGAGACAAGTAGAACTATGGAGGATTAGTACCAAAGGATTAAGATTGCTTTTTTAATTAATGTGTTTGGAAGTTCCTATTTATGTTAATGTAAATATTATAAGATCAAACAATAAATATTAGAAAGAAAGTAAGGATATATGGATATAGGTGGATGTAGAATTTATGCAAATATTTTGGTCTAATCTCGGAGCTATTAATCTAAAAAAAAAATTATATCAATATATGGATGTGGCCCGTCATATCCACATTAACCTATATAAAAAAGAAACTAATCAATATGTATTAATTTAAATTAAATGCATTAATATAAATAAATAAAATAAATATAAAACATAAAAGAATAAAACAAATTCATAATATAAAATAAAATAAAATAATAGAAAATTATTTATAATTAAAATTAAAACATGAGACTAAATAAACTTACCAAAAATAGACCTTGGTGTTAATTGTTCCAACATGATTTGAGGCTCAGAGATTAATCAACAAATTGAATCTTTTTCAACAAACACACAAATTTCATTCAAACTATGATAAATAATTAATAATTAATAACGTCGATGCAATTTGTCAAAAAATAAAGATTAACAACACAATTAGGTAACCTCCTCCATTTTCCTAACTTCATGGAAATTGACATGTAGAATCTTATCAAACTTCTCCATGCACTTAAATATATTTGTCTACTTTTGTGAGATGGTGTGGAGATAATTCACAACACAATTAATGTGAATGTCAACTTGATCATCAAGGCATGCTCAAATCCTTAGGTACAAAATAACTATTTTACACCAACAAAAAAAGCATAATTGCATTGGAATGTCATTGAGTGACATCATATATGTTTCCTATCCCCATATATTGATGATAGTCAATTGTTATCTTTAGCATCATATCCTTAAATCCAACATTGTCATCACCATCAATATATTTTGCCAAACCCTAGAGACATAGCATCTAGCTATAAGACTTCTGATTGTATAGTTTGTTAGAGTTATAATCAACTAATCAATCAACCACTTGCCAACTCCTAACCTAATTATTCCAAAAAGGGCCCCCATTTCTGATTCTTGCTCCTCGTGAGGACTCTTACCACCTCAAACTTGATTCATCTCAAATACTTTGTGAAAGGAAGGGCCATATAAACTCGAGCATTTTCCAATTCTTATCTTGACAAAATTATTTTGTCTTAGTTTGATTCTTAGCATTACTACTTTTTCTTACCACTCATATTTTTTAACTTTAGGAGGTGTAATAGATGAGTTGATATGAAATTTAGAAGAATAATAAGGGAAAAGTGAGCTAGAAACAAGTAATAGTAAGGTAGTTGTGGCTAATACATACCAATTAAGTTCATAAAATTCTCGTTGATATTTTAATGGAGATCATGATCTCTAGTTCAAGATTACATGTCTATTGCCATACTTCATGAATCTCTCTCACTATGATAAACATTCAACATAGAAATCCAAATAATAAAGAAACGTTTCCTATTTAAAGAATAGAAAGCTAAAAATTTCCCATTTCATTATTCAAACAAGAACACTAGCAATAAAAATAGTTAGCAAGGCTAAAAGGATGAAGGGAAGTGCTAACAAAAAGCACAAAGACAAGTATGCTCATAAACAAACTCACGCATCTTGACACGACCCACTTCAATTTTCTCCACCACAAATAAATAATAATTAATTTTATTTATTATTTATGATCAATTTATATATTTAAATAAATAACTAAAATCAAATAAAAATAATAAATATTTTATTATAAAATAAAATGCATAAAAATAAAAAATAAGTAATATAAAACACAGAATAATAAAACAAATACTAACACAAAGTTAAAAATAAAGATATAAAGATAAATAAACTTACCAAAACATGAGCATGGTCTTTATGGTTCCAACAACATTTGAGGTTCAAATTTTACAAAACCAAATCCTTGTCAACAAATACAAAAATATCTTTCAAACTATAATTACTAATTAATAATGTCAATGCAAGTTACCAAATATTTGTTAACAACACACAAATCCCTTTCAAATTTTAGTAACACAAATTTCACTAGATCCATCTCATTGATGCAACCTATCCTACCACCTTGCCATTCAAAAACTAACCTTTTATATTCATAACCAAAATTCTACATTCGCATCATAGTATAAGGAATATACCCAAGTTACCATTAAAATGCAAGGGGTTACTACCTATAGCAAACTTTATACATGTAATATTCAAGCATGTAGATCAAAGAAATTATTTGCTTTAAAAGTTAGGAGTTGCCTAGTTTGACATGGTAGTATTCCCTTCATAGAAACTAACATTCTTCATCCTATTAACTTCATGGAAATTGACACGTAGGACCTTATCAATATTCTCCATGCACTTAAAGAGCTTCTTCTAGTTTTGCATGATGATCTGGAGAAATCTATAACACGATTAATGTGAATTTCTTCCTAGTCATCAAGGTGCTCAAAATCCTCATTTAAAACATAAAGCCAATAAACTTGCATAATAGCACAAGAAATTGATTGAGTGAAATCAAATATGTTTCTTATCCCCATAGATTGACCAACGTCAATTACTATCTTTATCATTGTATTCCTTGTTACAACAATGTCATCAACATTGATATCTTTTTCCAAACCTAAAAGATATAACATCTAGATGCAAATATTTTGGTTGGATAGTTCATTAGAGATACAATTCAATTCACTCCACCTCTCCCTAGTACTATTATGATTTTCTCTACTTCTTCTCATTGATACTCACTTCCTGCCCTATAGCCATCCACAATATAAACCTATAGTCATCCACAGTATAAACCTTTCAACCCTTGGTTAGTGAACTAAACTATGGACCCCTACTACTGGTACAAGTGGTGAAGGAATGCAACCCATAAATTCAGACAAGCCCTTTCATATCCAACTTGATTCGGAGTTAAGAATGCTTATATAAATTAAAACTCTCTCCATCCATCTAGTACAACTATTGCCTCCAACCCACCCAACTTTCTTTCTTTTGAAGCTAATTGATCCACCACAAGTTGCTAAATCCCAACTTTATTTTTAATAGAAGGGACCCAATTTCTATTTTTTCCTCATTGGAAGGCCTCTTAACACCTTCACCTTGATTCATAAAAATCTTTGACCAAACGCCATATCTTTAACTATGTAGTATTGAAACATTTCTCTTTGTGAGTATCAAAGTAATGTAACATATGTATTTAGGAAAAAATTAGTTGAAAATTTTATTGAAACACTAAATCTATTTCAGCTTGAGCATTATTCCAACCAAACTATATTATTGACCAAAACAAACTTTTATTTAGACATACTCAAATTTAAGTGCAACTAAAAATCTAGCCTAAAGTATGACATAACTTTGTGATGTTACTTTAGAAATCAAATAAGAGTATTACGATATGTGCAAATGAGGATATGATAGGGCCTAAAATATGGGAATTATTGTGGATAAGGATAGGAAAAGGCTAGGGGAAAGAGTCCAAGTTCACAAAAGATTATATAATTTGTTAATATGTACATCTATGAGGGCATTTTTGTAAATGGTCACAAAATTAAATGGGAAATGACATGGTATGCAATTTTTATCATAACATTTTACACCCACTTTGAGGGTATGAAAATCCTTAAATAACCATGCATCTAAAAGTATGTGGGACTTACCAACATGCATCTAAATTAAATATTCAAACATCAAATAATGTTACTTAGGTTCCATATAAAGTAACCTAGGGCCTGCAAGATGTGATAATCTAACTGTTTCATTTGGCTTGTGTTTATTCATGACAACCTACAAAATAAAGGAAAATTATTTGATGAGTATTTTTTTCTTGAAAAAAAAATTGGATGAAAAATAGAACCTTACTTAATAATCTAAAGGAATGGGAAAATAAAAAATGAGGAGAGAGAGAAAAAAAAATCAAGTTTCCAGAAAATGATATTATTGTGTTTAACTCGATCGCATTGAGAAAACATTGCATGTGAAGCACATAACATGGCAAGTGATATATGTAAAAAATTGAAATGTCTCTCCCACTCCCCTGCAATGGCTCTCACACTTCGCAATGTTTGATCTATGCTTTTGCTATTGGTGTCGGGTTTCGTGTGTGGGTTGCTCTAACTGTCTCTACCCACATGCCCTCATTTGCAGATTCCCCCCCCCCTCCCTAGTGTGGGGGTTGCTGACGACCTTCCCTCGCCCTCCTACTCTGTGTCAATTGACGTTGTCTCTCCCAACAATGCTTTGGGTGGCTCGGACCTTCCCCCTCCTCCTGTGGGCTTTGGGGTGTAGGGTCTTTCCATTACTAAGGACATTGCTGCTTCTTCGGCTGCTTCTTTTGCAAGCAAAGGTGTGGATGCTCCCAGACCTCCTCCTCTTTCCAGTGGAATAAGTTATGTTTGTGCGGCTAGGGATTCTACTATTAAGTGGGTCCGTCCCCCTCCTTGTGCCAATTCTTCCCCTATGGTGGTTTGTGGCCAGGATGTTGTGGACAATATTGACTTCTATCAGAGTAATGCTTTGGTGTGCAAATTTTCTGGGCTCTGGCCCTCTCTTCCAGACCCCCATCGTTGGGTGAGTAACTCTTGGAAACCCCTGATTGCCCATAGCATTGAGCTCTTTCCTTGTGGGAAGGGTTTTTTTATTGCATCCTTTACTTCTACCTTGGATAGAAACTTGGTTTTGGACAAAGTGTGGGCTTGGGGAGATCACTCTCTTTCTGTCAAGCCCTGGACAACCTCTTTTAATCCCCTTACTGAATCATTGTATGTGCATCTAATTTGGGTTTGCCTTCCTAATCTCCCTCTCCATTTTTGGGAACTCTCCTGCTACGAGGCCATTGGCAACTCCATTGGTCGTTTCTTGAAGGTGGATGAGGCTACGTCTTCTATGGGGCACTCTACCTTTGCTCGCTTGTTATTCGACATCGACATCTCCTCGCCTCTCCCCAAGGATGTTGATATTATGGTTGGGGATAGGCCTTGGTCTCAGTTGTTGGATTATGAGGGCATGCCCTTTCGTTGTCGAAAATGCTTCTCAACGAGGCATCTTGCTTCAGACTGTTCTCTTCCTCGCCATAAGGGTGCTGCTACTTGGTGGAAAGATGCCACCATTGAACATTTGATTGTCAATGTGTTGGATACTACTTGTTCCTCTCATGAGGATGGTGTTTCCTCCTATGATGAAGGGCCTCTCATTGTTGTTGAACCTTCTACTGATCTTCTCGATGTTGTTCAGCAGCCTTGTTCTACTACTGTTGAGCCTACTTTTGGTGTTGCTCTGCTTCGACAGCCTACCCTGCAACAATCTGTCGTTGTTTCTCAACTTCTTGTTTGCGGTTCTACAGCAACACTCTGCAACTACTTCTGATCACAACTCTGTTGAATCACTTCCACCTGATCTCTCTCTTGGTCCTAATGATTGTATCGTCTAGACTATGGTTTGTCAAAGGTGGAAGGGGAGGTATTCCCCCCTTGTCCTAACCTCTCCCTCTCAAGGCATGGGTGTCTCTTCCCCTCCTTGAGTTGGGTCTAGTTTTTTTTTTTATCCGATTGTTGTAAAGGGGCTTGATCCCTTGGTTTGTTTTGTCTTTTTTATAGTCTCTGACTATGTTAAGGATCGGCGCCCTAGTTAACGCTGCTCTTTTAATCAAAAACATGGCATGTGATATAAATTTAAAGTCTACTCATGGTGATGAATATCTATATGTAGAGCTTGTTACTGCTTAAAATATCAACATATGAAATTGTTAATGAAAATATATCCCCTTCAAATGGTTGTATCTATAGGATGCAACAAGTTGAAGGAAAACCATATATGAAATAAAATGTAATCTAGAGATAAGAATGTGAATATAATCATGTAAAATAGTAATAATAAGTATATCATGTAATACACATATAATTATATAATTATAAGACTTGGTAAGAACATGTGGACTAGAGATATCAATAACAGTAGGTAGGTTACCCCAAACACATGAACAATGCATAATGGTTATGTCGCCCTCAATGGCCAAGACCCATGTGGATACATATGATAAAATGATAGGCATATACCTCCAATGTGACATCCAAGAGCATGACCACACAATTTTGAAGGTAAGGCAAAGATTCCTAATGAAAATATGGATTCTAAGTACAAAGAACATAAAAAAAAATTGTGAAGGAATGATACCCATAGTGTAAATTGTGTGGCCACAAAGGTATAGTGTAAAAGAGAAAAGGGATGAAGCCCCTAAAACTTTAAGTGTGGTCATACAAGAATAATGTAAAAGAGGGAAGCCCGATGAAATCCCCATATGAAAAGGATGGCCATAAAGGAATAATGTGAAAGAAGGGAGGCATCAAAATACCTAATGTGAAAAGATACCCATGTAAGCATAGTACAAAAGTGAGAAAGAATGAATTTTCTAATGTAGGTATAATGATAAAGATGTGGGTACATGAGCACACAAATTGATGGTGCAGTTTCATAATTGAATCCTCATATAATTTCATACTCATTTGGGGCTCACTTTGTTGTTTCTCCCTTCATGCTCTGAAGACTCATTGATTCTACTCAAGAAGTGCCTAATGTTGGAAGTTCAGCACCATTTCTTTCTCTCTGACCCTATCCCAACAAAGGAGGACTAAACTAGGGCACCTAGCACCCTACTCCTCCTAGACTAGTCACACTAGACTAGGTAAACTAGTAGCGTAGTCCAACCAAAAGGGCCCAAATTTGAACCCTCCAACGGTCAAAAAATGTTGAGCAAGAAAGTGCTCCCCGATGCCCGCCTTTTTCAAATTTTCAACATGTTTCATGAGGTTGAGTATAAAATAAAGTCTTACCCCCTCATTTGAAACATCTCTCAATAAGAAATTCGATTCCAATTCAATTCCAATTGAGCAAGGAATCGGTCATCAAGGCGGTGAAGAAGAGATCAAGCATTCAAGCATTCAAGATGGTATCCATGATCACATTTATGTGTTTCATCCATGAGTGCAAGCATGCATGAACTTCCAACTAGCAACATCAACCTTTCATGAGACTTGAAGGTAAGGAGATTCATAGCAAAGGTATAACATTTCAATTCTACATTTCCTTAAGGTTTTCATCCTCTTCCCTGCAAGGGTAAGCTCTCTTTCCTATACATAATTGTTATAAGGGAGGTTAATTCCTACTTGGGGTTTGAATTGGAAAATCCCCTATACAACACAATACATTTTCCCTATTTTATGTGTGCAAGTAATAAATCTAAAGACAGTGAATAGAAAATACGAAAATTGCATACAGGTATACACAGTTTTAGATTCAAAATGGGTGAAAACCCCTAGACTATGTTGTAATTACAACATAGTCTAACACTTTTTGGTTGAAATTTTGGGAGGAAGATCTGCAGAGCATCTTAATCCAAATTCTATGCACATGAGTTGATGAAAAAACCTCTTGGACTAAACAATTTTGAGCCTCAATTTTAGAGACTGGTTCCTACTTGCATCTTATTTCTAGATCTAAGTTTCTATTATGATTTACTATTTTGTGTTTCTTATCAAAATATCTAGTTCTTGCATCCTTTCTCCAATCATATCAAAAGAACAAAGATGAATAATCAATCATTGTGCCTAGCTCTCCCAAGGATCTGAAGTTGGGCATATTGATCCTTATTTAATGTATGTTGATGTGAATGGGTTTGATTTCCTAGTTTGCATGTTTAGACTAGTGAACCCATTTCCACACACTACATTTTGGTGAATCTGACATTTCTTACATAATTTTTTATTTGGATGTTCAGATCTAACTTTAATTGCATATCCTTTTCAAATTCAGAGACATTAATTGTTGAAATTTGTCAATTCTATAGGTCAATTTTTTGAATTAATAAGTTAATTAATCATTATGTTGCTATATTGCATTGTTTAATCTCTTGTTTCATTGGAATAGTTGCATATTTATTAATTGCTTGCATTGTCATTTACAATTATATAAAGAGCATTGAGAACATAAACCAATTCCATTAGATTTACCTTCCTTGTGTATGAGTTTCATTACCTTTGTCTTGAATTCAATATCCAAGCGAGAAGTTATAGAAATACAGCTTCCCATCGTTTAAACACTAGGGGTGTTGAGCCTGAGTTGGTTAACTTATTCCCTAGGAGCTTGGGCAAATCATCTTCTCTTAATCCAACACCTACTATGCCTAACATTGTTGAGATCCTTCCCTTCATGCTTCTCATGATGTGGATGACTCTTCAACTCAAGTGTCTATTGAGAAATTGAGGAATATTTACAAGCAATTGGAATATCTTCAACAATTCATAAATCAAGAGCATTTGGGTGGAGAGTCAATCCCCTTGATTGAATTCTGAAGGAGATCAAGATTCAAAATGATAAATATAGTGTGGATGTGCTACATGGTATACTTCACATAGTGGATTCAAAAAAACTATGAAATTGGCTAGTTGTGTTGAAATGCTTGGACATTTCAATCCTCCAACCCAAGTTCAAATTTTTAGGCCTGTTCTTACATCTCTACCTAATATGCCTACATATAAATCTTCCATCATGATTATTGCTACAAATGTTATTAGTTGGGGAGAGGGGGGCTTCTGTCAATCAATATTATTACATTTCACCTTCAACAAATCCTTCATTTGTTTCTCAGCCATCTCCTCCACCTACCTACCACAATATGGCACTTACCTATCATACTACACCTTCAAATCGTATATCACAACCCAGTCTTTCTCAATCTAATTCATCCATGGAAGCCACCATAAACAAATCAATTCAAAAACTTTCATCTTTACAAAAACAATTGGCTACCATAACACAATCTAAATCCAATATTCCTTTATTTTCTACCACTAGCACTTTCCATGGATACCCTTCATACTCCTCATGGTCAAAACATTGAGGTTCCCCATTTAGAGAAGTATAATGGACAAGGTGATCCCCACAATCATGTGAAAATATTTTCCACTTTGTGTTGTCATTTCAATTATGATCAAAGAGTATTCCATAAAATATAAAGCTTTGGAATGATTTTTCTCCTTACCTAGTTATTCAATTGACACTTTTCAACAATTGGCTGAATCATTCATTCAACATTTTCAAAACAATATTGGTCCACAAATTACTTTGATTGATTTAGTGCATTGTAAACAAGGTGTTAAGGAAAAGTAATTGATTTCATTGGTAGATATAAACTTATACAAAAAATTCTTATCCTATGCCTAAAAGTGATATTCAAAGTATTTTTATTAATAATTTGCAAAAATACATTAGATATAAGCTTTTGTTTTCTAAATTCACATCTTTTACACAATTGTGCATGACACTTCATAATTATTAGCTTAAAGTGAGTCAATATGAACCCTCTTCATCCTTGACTCTGGTTGATAGGAATGAAAGTGCTCATCAAAAGTTTTAAAACTTTAGAAAACAAAACAAGAACTTCATCGAGATCAATGCCAATGATTCTTCTAATCATATTGATTCTCAAGTGGTAGACAACTCTTGTTGTAGCTCACTTTTCTTCAAAATTTAAGCATATTATCTGCACTCATCTTTTTGAATCTTTGCATAGCATCATGTTTTAATTGATTAATAATAATGTGATGAAGGTTCCTCCCGACACCCCTATAGAGGCTTATGAACCCTTAGCACCTTCTTTGGATCCAAAATCCTTTTTCCAATGCCATTGTCAACCCAAGCATGATATAGATAAATGTATCTATTTGAAACATTAAATCCAAGACCTCGTTGATTCTAATTATATAGTAGTGGATGGTGTGAAAGATAAAGGGAATAAATCTATGGCACCTACTAATCAAAATTTATAATCTTTACCATTCATTTGTCTTCCTATTCTACCAATGTTGTTGAGCACAATGATAGAGGCTTTATAGTTATTGATGATATATCTAATGAAACCAACAATGTTGTGAACTTGATGCAGCCAAGGTAGGGAGATCCAATGAAGGACATCCCCGCCTTGCAACCCACAACACAAAACATCATGCAAGATACCGACAACCGGTAACAAATTACAAGATATAATCAGTAAGCAACACAAGCCGATAGAAGCAACACAAGATAAAACCGGTAACAAATAAATCCATCATTACAATCATTTAAAGAATTACATAAGCCTTCAGCGGCTACACATGCTAGACAGCAGTCCAGGATTACAAAATAATCCATACAACACAAATCTAAGATCCGCAAATCTTCTGCTCAACAAATTGGCCTCCGGTAACAGTTTGCACTGATTCGGACCTCAGTCCCCCTTGACCAGAAATTTTCTAGAAACTACACCTTTGCTTGGTCTCTTCTTCCTTCGACCTCTATCCTCCAAAATGAATCTCTAAACTTTCCCTTTCTACCATCCGCAAGCAATAACAACTCGATCAAGTCGGCCAAAGACCAATCGGTTCATGATGAAACGTGTAAATGATAACATGTCGGCTCAAATCACCAAGAACATCTTCAAATGCATAAAACTTCACGCGGTCCTCTGAGAACATCGGACAAGGCCCAATTTAACATCGCTCAATGATTCGCAAGTTACGAAAACCACCCGCAACCCGATTCATCTTTGCTCCATACACTACAAAACCAACCAGTAAGAACATACCAATAGCGGGCCAATACCGAAATCGATGTCTCACCGGGATTAAATCCAAATGTCGGTTTGAACTACTTCGGTGCTCCTACATCAAAACTTGATTGAGCAACCCAAACCTAAGTGTGAACCTTTCATCACCTTTGACTCAAGAGATATCATAAAAGCACCTTATGGACCATTATACGTTACTACAAAGATTAAAGACAATCTTTCACACGGAGTCTTCATCGATTAAGGATGTATGGTAAACGTTATTATGAAAGAACATATCTATACACAACAATTTCATCAAGATGCATATGATAAATCTAATGTTGTGATTAAGGTGCATGATGGTTTCACTTGTCGCACTTTAGGTTCCATCACCCTTCCCATCGAAGTTGGTGCTTAGATGTTACCTTTTCCATTATCCCTACCTCAAATCAATTTTGTGTGAATTTGGGACATCCTTGGCTCACTTCCAATTGACTACCATTTATAAGTGTTTGAAGTTCTCTCCCAATTGACAAATTATAACAATCAATCATAGTCTTTATCCATCCTTAGTTATCATGGAAACTTCACCCTTGATTGTTTTTGGCCTCCAAAACCTCAACCTTTGAAACCTTGTCAATATGCCCTCTTCTCTCCCTATCAAAAGTTCAAATCTAATAGAATAAATGCCTTAGGTAAACCTCTGAGGTCCACTTAGACTACACTCACTAAAGATCCTTCATCATTTATAGACATGGAAGTAGTTCCTCTTGCTCCACATCTTGGACCTAGGCTCCTCCCTATTCCTTAGATTCCTCCAATATATGTTGTGGTTCCAACCTCCCAAATCCTATAAAGGACAAAGAGAAAAATACCCAACATCTTTTATATCTCAATCTAGTGTTATTTCTTGTAAAAGAAACCAATGTTGAGTGATACTCAACCTTCTTCTTCACAAGCTTTGAGTCAAAACAAACAAAACCATAGTGCAAGAGAACGTCGATGAAGACATAGTGCCAAGGCTCATGAGCTTGCTTCCCAAAATTATTCTTCTCCTAAGCAGTCAAATGTTGATTTGGTCTTGTTTTCCCAACCTTCACCTAGTTTTAGAGAGGAGCTTTATCTTGACCCACCTCGCCAAAGGTTGAAGTTATCAATGCAAAATGATTCTTCTTCATCTCCTCCTCCCATGATATCTCCTATTGTGATTAATTTGAATAATGATGATGATAATAATGTTGAGAATACTAAGGATTTTGATTATATGTATAAAGTTTTTGAGATCTTTGTGGCCTTTGCGAACGTGCCCTCGCGAATAGGTCAGAGCTATGCATGGTGGGGGGGCCCTAATCATGAATTATCTTCAATATTTTTGAAAGATTTAACTTTATCTCCTATTGATTCATCATTAAAGCATGGTCCTCGTTTGGCACTAGCAATAGCTTCATCTATCGTACTAGTTGTGGCTCCTTTTGCATCTTTTTCACCATCTCTAAATTACGTTGAGCAAGATTGGGAGGCGAATGATTTGCTAGACTAGTTCACTCGTGCAATATATTCTCGTGTGTTTGCTTGCATGTAATGTGATGCTTGGTATGTATTGGTGTTTTATTAACCTCTCTTTGGATGAATCTTGATGCTCCATTGGCACAAGGCAACAATGGGACTGACCCGTTCGTAACATTCCTCTATTTGTATCTCACTTATTCTATGTGTTGTAGACATGTTGTGTCGTAAATGTGCTCTTAATTTAAATGTGCTTTTATGTGGTCTATTTGAGGATGATGCAAAGCATTTAGTCACATCTAGACATATTATATTTACATTGCACAATACTCTAAACCACAATTTTTTTTTATAGGCGAAAGCAAATCTTTCAACCGATGAAGACCAAAATAAGGACTATAATCTACTTGTTTTTTACAAAAGAATAATTTAATAAAAAACAAAGAAAATGAATCTTAAGCCCTGCGCCTTGAAACTCTTTCACTGTCATGGCGCTTCCGAAATGAAAGGAAACCCTTTCTAAAAACATAAAGAATTAATAGCTCTTCAAAACTAGAAAGGATTTGGGAACCTTCTTTTATATTATATGATCGAGTCAAAAAAAATTGCTAGATTTCAGAACATTAATTCAACAATTGATTCATCGGTCTTGGATACCTTGGCAATGCTTAAATCTTCAACAAAATATGGCATATCTCAAGGCATACCTAACAGAGTGTGAGAAGAAAACACCCAAATCATGCAACATGGGGAAGATGCAAATGAGTCTTTGCAAAATGCCATATCTTCTTCTTAGTCCTACAACGTGATATTTCAAGGTAGAAAAATATTGTTTTCTCGTGAAGAATGAAGAGGACTTCTTCAAGGCCATTACAACCCTAGAAATTCTCAAAAGAAAAAAACTTTGTTCCTCCCTGTAAAAAAAAGGAGTGAGAATTGATGCATTTTGAGAGTTTGTTTCTCTCTTTATATTATTTGGTACCTTAAAGTCCCCTTTTGCCACTCATTTATGCTTTCATTACATTACTTAAGACCTCCAAACACTGAAGACTTCAAAAAAATTAACCTTACAAAGACTCCCTAAGGCTTTCCTAATGAATATTTATAAAGGTGATGAAAAAATATCAATTGTAAGGTCAAAAATGATAGCATTGCGGAACATTGTTGAGAAAGGTAACAATAATAAGCTCTTACAAGGCACCTCGTCATCTCTTAAATGAATGAAAAAACCCTTCAAATTAGTAGCATGAGTTACAGGCTGTTGGTGTTGGAAATAAGCCACACCCAGATCGACGATGGACTGGTCCAAGAGGGGCAAGTAACTCAGTGGTAGAGCACTCCAGCAGCATATGGAAGGTCCTAGGTAGCTGGTCCATGTCTCAACATGGTATCAGAGCCAGGTCTAGGCTAGGAGCCCCAAGCACACAAGAGGTGTGGCTTAAAGGGGGGTGTTAGTGTTGGAAATAAGCCACACCCGAACCGACGATGGACTGGTCCAAGAGGGGCCAATAGCTCAGTGGTAGAGCACTTCAGCAGCGTATGGAAGGCCCTAGGTTCAAGTCCTAGCTAATCCATGTCTCAACATGGTATCAAAGCCAGGTCCAAGCTAGGAGCCCCAAGCACACGAGAGGTGTGGCTTAAGGGGGGGTGTTGGTGTTGGAAATAAGCCACACCCAAACCGACGATGGACTGGTCCAAGAGGGGCCAATAGCTCAATGGTAGAGCACTCCAGCAGCGTATGGAAGGTCCTAGGTTTGAGTCCTAGCTGGTCCATGTTTTAACACAGGCTTCTATACCTAAGTTCACTACCAATAGGTGTTTGTTGAAAATGAAAACTTCTACTTTACACCCTAAATTCTCCTTTGCTCTTGCTAACTTTATCCCACAACTAAAAGAAGCACAATGGTTGCCCATACTAAGCTATCTCGTTGTTGCAGGCTTTAGAGCCAAGCATTAATACTTATCTTCTTGTTTATAGAGATCAACATAATTATTCAGCCACCTCATTGCAAGCATTAGAACTAAATATTGGCACACACCTTGCTGTTTACAAAGTTCAACACCACAAGTATTCCCTACAAAAGAACAGCTTAGAAGATTCCAACAACAGTTGAAGAACGGATGCCAACAATTCAAATCCATTCCTTTATAAATCAGATCCATTCAAGAGGATGATCTGCATGAAGCTCAAATGGCAAACACATATTCCGCAGCTTGATATGTTGTAGTCATTTGCTTGCACTCACTTTGGCTTTTGAATCTCTTTTAATTGTCATGTTTAATTTTATCACTTGATTATAACAGCCAAACAAAAATAAATAATTTCACATATATAGAGAAAACAACCTATTAGTTAAATATGTTCCAATAGTTGAGATAGCATTGGTATATTTAAAGGCAGTTTTTTTATGGTATAGTACTATTAGTTGTGACTTCAAGGTTGTTATTGTCAATCATTATTATTAAAAGTTGTATGAAACATGCTCATTAGATCCAAAAAACAAATCATACGATTACATAACTATAAAACATTACTTAAAGCACAGCTATATGTCTAGCGTTTTTGGGGCATCTTTTATGACACCAACAAAAGAGTGCTAATGTGAATATGAAACCTTTTATTTAAATGGTGAACTTGACAAGTAAGCTGCTATAAAAATTTGAGGCAATCTAAATCACTGCATTTGATTTTGGGAGGCAAAAAGTTAGGGTGTGCAATTACTAGATCTTCTTCCTTACATTATGGTACAAAATTCACCTTGCAATACATTAATATAAATGATATATATATACAAATAACAGAAGCCATAGAAACAGAGGTATTACAATATTCTTTAAAAAAACATGATAATTTATTGCAACAAATATATTAACATTGGTTTTTATTGTCCTTTCTATAACATACAATTGTCCTTAATTCTTAAGGGCTATTTCTATCCAAGGAATAGCCACACAAAAGATTCCTGTTTTTAACAAATAAACTATGTAATATCAGTCACCCTTGAACAAGGGCCCATGATTTAGTTCTATTGTGCATCTACTACATCGATGGATACAGAGACTAAAAATAATATAATAACAGGCTCATGCAGAGTGCAGGACTTGCTTTGTGCACCAACGAGGTCAGTGATAGTGACCCTGGTACTAATGTTAGCCTGAAACTTTAGGAGAAACAAATCCATCAACTGGTCAAAGTCTGAATAGAATGATCAGGTAAAGTACTATACCATTCTAACACGGTCCTAAAGACTTCAACCCAATAAATTAACGACTCTTCAAAATACCCTCGAAAGTGTGAAAATGCATTTTGCATGAGAACATAAAGATCTCTGAGAACGATAGTAACAAAATGCAGCAATGATAATCTGGGACTAACATAAACACTGATCCTGTCACTTCAGAGATTTATCATTTAAAACATCTTGAAATTGACAACTCTTTTCAATTAATGAGAAAAAAACACTTCCATACATTTTAAAATTAACTTTATAGTACTTCTATGTCATACAAAATATCAAGGACAATGTCAGGTATCACAATGGTCAATGCGTTATTAGCAATGAACGAACAATTTTTGGGCACATATCATTACAAGTCTTATTAACATTGTGCGTGCAACATCAAAAAATTTATGTAGGCCACGTTCTCTGATCTAGGAGATAAAATTTCAGTAACTTCCAGAATAACAGATATACTTTAATTCTCCAAGTTATACCTATCAAACAATATCCAAATGTACTTTCCCAAAACAGTCTGAAATGACGGAAGCATGTGAAAAGAAATGCCAAATAATTACATGAAGTCTCATAATTTACACAAATCAAATAAAGTTTCTTGCCTTTTTCCTGACCGCGTGACCATTTTACCAAAGTTCAGAAGTATTCTGAATGTTAGCTATTCAATCCTAAGGCGACAGATTTACAGATACAAGTCCTCTTTTCAATTCATATTTACCATTCAGAAAAATTGTGTGAAAGCTACGCACAATATGCATGGATTTAACTACGAATAAGAGTATAAGGTAAATGACAAAATGCTGAACAAGCAATGCTATTTACAGATAAAAATAAATTGCAAGTGCAATGCCTTTACAGTAATCTGCTAGAATTTTAGGAATCCTGATGTCTTGTTGCTTCCTGGAGGTTCTTTAGTGCTTTGTCATGGCTAACAAAACCCATTAACCAGAACTCGTGGTCATCAATTGTGATTATCTGAATGTATTTCTCTGCAGGGTTCAACCTGTTTGCAGAAGGATTAACAGCCTTAACGTGGCTAAGTGGCACCATCACCTATTCACATAAATGATGTATTAGTTTTTGACAATCTGTGTGCATAAAAGAATTATTTATCAGAGTACACTATGAAATAACAATCACCTTAATACAAGAAAATGATTTGAGACAGATGGAAAGACGCATAGCATAAATAGATTGTAAAAGCAGTATTAATACTTAGGTTTATAGCATAAGGAAAAATCAGACCTTTCACAATTAACACATAAGGAGATTTACCATCTTCACATTTGAAAGATTAATCTTCATGATAGAAAATCATGAGTTACAAAGCTAGCACAAACAACAGAACACATCCATGAAATGCTTGAATACAGGAGCCAGCCCTCAAACAATGGACAAGATTTCCCAATGTTCATGTGACAAGGTAACTCTTTAGAGAAACCTTGGCGGACATTTCAAGTTATATTAACATCCACAAAATGCTTGAATACGTGGACAGGCAATGAAACAACTGAGAGTTAAAGAGTTTCTAATATTCTTTGAGTTCTTCTCACAAAGCTAGGGAAGCATTTCAAGTTCAGACAGAAGGTAATGGCCATTTTCTTTCTCCTCACTTATGCTTTCCTTTATGCGACTTCCTAATCTGCCAATCGAGATTCCTTTCATCATTGGAATTCTCCTCCATACTATTTGTCTTAATGAATTATTTTAGATTGTAATATCCCCTCAATTTTGAATTTGTTCTTCATCTAATATATTTCCTTTTTATAAATAGGTTTAGCACCTAGGCCTATTTTTTGAATTAATGATGTATGTTAAAATCATTATTTATGTCATGTACCGTTTTGATAAAGCTCAAATTTCAGTAAATGGTATAGTTGAAAATGGAAAGGAGGGCATGCAGTTCTGGCATTCTCCGGAAGACAGTTTTCCAAAATTCTGATGACATATGTATATGCAATTTCAAATAAAACAGCAGTAAGCATGCAGTCTGTGTTATAGTTTATGATCTCAAGCATAATATGTTCAAGTTTAGACCACTGACTTTCCAGTTTCCAGTAACTTAAATCTATATCATTCGGATTTTGTACCCAAGAACCATGCCTAACCTTGCCCTCCGTTGTCTAGACTTTAATCCATGACCTGATCTGCTCGGTTGTCAATGAACTAAGTTAAACCAATGATTTCTTATTACTTGGCTTCCCTCACCTTGGTGTCACCTATGTCATTCAACCTGCTGCACTCTTCTAAATCTCAGGCTGATTACGCTTTTGCATAAGGATTCATTTCTTGCATATCTATGAAAACTTATTCCAGTATCACTAAAACAATTTGTTGAGTTTGCCACCCAAACGTTCAAGTTCAATCCTGTGTCACATGCTAATCATTAGGATTTTGCCCAATTTCCCTATCAAAATTAATATTTCTTGGTATTCAGGATTAGAATCCATTGCCAAGTTGGAAATTTCCAAGTGCCATGTCTTTAAAATGATATATCAAAAAACACTGATGCTAGTCAATTTATATAAGGTGTTACATGTCCCATTATTGTGGTTTTCCCCGGATCCTTCAATATAGTTTGAATATCTAACTTCACTTTTATTGGGACATCTTTGAGCAGTAAAGAATTGTACAACATACTCTTAATAATTTTCAGGCCCGGGGGGCTTCTTCAATATTTAAATCATCCAAGGGGTTGAGTTCAATTGGTTTAAACATTGAGCTATACTTGTGGAGACCCAAGTTCAAATCCCCAACAAGACATCTAATGTGGAATTATAAGTTGTGACTCTTTAGTCTTTCATTGTTGACCTCTAGTGTGAATGTAATGTCTGTGGATTCTAAATTGACTCTTGGTATTCCATTGTTGCCTTCTAGTATGGATGTCTAAGTTGTTCTCTAATGTTAATGCTCGAAAGGAGCTAAGCATTGATCTCATTAGTGCTCATAGGGAGCTATCTATTAGTATCATTAATGCTTGTAAGGAGCTATGTATTAGTCTCATTTGTAACCAGTTGCTCACATGGGGGCCATATTTGTAAACTTCTTCAATTAAAAAAAGTGATTTTTAAATCCAAGAAAAAGACAGTAAAGATATTAAAGAACTTGTGGTGTGATTGTTGTTATCAGTTATGACCAATAAGGAATCTTGTCTATTGCATTTAGGAAGAAAGGGTCCATTCAGTTTCTCGCGGCTGACAGAAGAAGTTTCTTTGAGATAGGCATATGTTGCCATCAAGCATGAGTGAAGCAGCTTGTTATCCAAAAATCCCAGGTATTCCCAGAGCACTTGAGAAAATTTCAGTCTGTGACTCTGATATATTTATTTCTAGGAGAACTGCATAATAATGATCCAGTTTTGAACAGACAGATAGAGGAAATTGATCCAAGGGTGACGGATGTACCTGCTACAAGTTGGATGGATGGTTGAGTTTTAGGAATTAACTTCCTGAAGCAAGTGTGGAGGTGACAGGTATACCTTCCCAGGATTTAAACTAGAAGTTTGTTAGCCTGCCAAATATGTTCATTTCAACCATGTTTCGAAAAGATCCTGAGAAGAAAGGTATGTCAAGAAACAGTTAACAATAAGTGTTTGATCAATACTATTGTTTTGAGGCAATTTTGAGACGGTGCTGAAAGACATCTAATTATAATAAATTATTTTCCAGCTTAATGTTTGGAGCTTGTCTGACAGGGATGTTAGAGCGCACAGACCAAATGCCAACAATATTCAATAATATTATTATAAGTGAACATTACTTTAAGCTAGTATGATCATAATATGAAACACCAGCTAAACACTAGGTTGTGGTGAAATTAGTATTTAATGTTAGTGCTGGTTATTGGTGGTTAAACTAATATAACAATAGGGACAGTGTATACAACAGCTACACACATACATTGAAAGAGTTGTATGAAGCCAATCATAGTCTACCTAATTTGTCTCACTCTATTGTGTATACTTGTGCATTGCTTATGGTCGTGTATTTCTGATGTTGAAAAGCACTGACCAGCTAGGACAGAACCCTAGGAAACTTCAACCGATATGCCAAGGCAGTCTATCACTGAGCTATAGGTTCTATGTTTCATTAAGTGTGGATTGACCTTTTTCACACCCACCTTAAGCCCCAAAACAGCTTGTGTTCACCTAGCTTTCTCTCTACATCATGCTGACAAGCATGCACCAGCTAGGGATCAAGTATAGGACCTCCATCAACATGCAGGGGAGTTCTACCGCAGAGTGCTTTACCATTCTATCAAGGAGTTAAAAAGTTTTGTTTTCCCCTAGAGCATAAGATTGACCTTCCAATGAGATCATAAAACAAGCTCCTGGTTTCCCTATAACTCCAGCACAATGACTCAGAACGAATAGCTACCACAAAAAATGCATCACGTATAGCCAGCTGTTAGATAACCAACAGCAGGTTCATCCAAGATAAGAGATGTATGGACTTTCCCTCCTTTCAATAAGATAAGGTTAATGCCCATGCATGTACAACTTCTGGTAATCAGATCCATATTCTTCTATAGCCAGTTACATTTTCTGAAGTGTTTTATCAGTTTGCTCTGTTCAAGAAGTGAACTGGTAAAATATCTTCCATTCTATTAACTGAAGAAAAAATACAATATATAGAAGTTACAAAAGTACTATAGATATTTAATTATGTCACCTACTTCTATCTACCAAATACTGTAGACATTAATTACAGTATTGACCATTAACATTATAAAGAATTATTATTCTAACACCCTCCCTTAATGGTCAATCGATCAAAAACACCAAGTTGCCCCTTGGATTTTACAAACTTATCCGGGCTTAGAAACTTGGTGAGAATATCCGCAGTCTGATCCGCTGTCGGAACATACTACAACTGAACTGATCCGTCTTCTACCAGCTTGCGGATTTAATGGCAATGAAGCTCGACATGCTTGGTACGTTCATGGAAGACTGGATTTTTGGCCAGTTTGAGAAACCCTTGATTATCAATATACAAGGGAGAAAGACCTGCTTGTGGCATCTGCATGTCGGAAAGCATCCTTCGGAGCCAAACTGCCTCACATGCGGCCTTGACTATTCCCCGATATTCAGCTTTGGTCGAGGAAAGACCCACAGCCTGTTGCTTCTTGCTGCTCCAAGTGACGGCACCAATACCCAAACTGAATACATGCCCAGAAGTGAATTTTTTGTCATCCACTGATCCTGCCCAATCTGAGTCAGTATAACCAATCAGATTTGGATCGTTGCACCTGCCATACAGAATGCCATAGTCTGAAGTGCCTTTCGCATATCGCAGCACTCGCTTCGCTGCAATCCAATGATCAGCTTTTGGGGCTGTCATGAAGCAAGAGATGTAGCTGACAACAAAACAGATGTCAGGTCTAGTGGCAGTGAGGTAGATGAGGCTGCCTACTAGTTGCCTAAATTTGGTTTCATCTACTGCAGGTGAATCAAACTTGGCTGATAACTTCAGCCCTTTCTCCATATGTGTGGAAGCAAGTTTACAATCTTGCATTCGAAACTTGTCAAGCAAACTGCGGGCATACTTGGACTGTGAAATAAAGATACTGTCATCAATCCGCCACACTTCGACACCTAAGCAATAATGGAGAAGCCCCAAATCTGTCATGTTAAAAGGTTGGCACAAGTCCTGTTTGATGGTTGTAATCAAATGTGCGGAATTGCCAGTAATGA
The DNA here is from genome assembly GCF_030272615.1 of Cryptomeria japonica. Classification (NCBI taxonomy): domain Eukaryota; kingdom Viridiplantae; phylum Streptophyta; class Pinopsida; order Cupressales; family Cupressaceae; genus Cryptomeria; species Cryptomeria japonica. The sequence continues at coordinate 96,577,638 of NC_081408.1, forward strand.
TCAAGTCATCCACGTAGACAACAAAAAAAAGGATATCATCGCGGAGAGTTTGACATACAGATTAGTGTCAAAGGGACTGCACTGAAAACCATGTTCAACCAAATACTGATCAATCTTGAAGTTCCAAGCCCGAGGGGCTTGCTTCAGGCCATAGCAAACATGATGTTCCTTACCAGGAACCTTGAAGCCAAGAGGTTGAGTCATATAAACTTTTTCTTGCAACTCACCGTTGAGATATGCACTTTTAACATCCATCTGGTAAAGTTTCCATCAAACTGAGCTGCAATGGCGAGAAGAAGAGGAATAGTGCTCATCTTGGCAGTAGGAGCAAAAGTCTCCTCATAGTCAATGCCCTCCCGCTGTGTAAAACCCCAAGCCACCAATCTGGCCTTGTACTTATCCAAAGTACCATCTGCATGATATTTGACTTTATAAACCCATTTATAGCTGATAGGTTTCTTCCCAAGAGGCAAATCAAAAAGAATCCACGTGTTATTCTTCAGAAGACTATGGTAATCTGTCTCCATAGCCTTTTCCCACTCAGGAATGCCTTTAGCCTCGGAATATGTCTAGGGCTCATGGATGTTGTGGATGTTGGCCATAAGTGCAAAGTTGACTGTATTATGTTGCTTTCTCTTGTGGCGAACCAATCTATCCTCAAGAAGCTCATCATCATGAAGATCTCCTATTGTCTTGGCCCACCATTTAGGCCTGAGGGTAGAAGTACCAACATCTGGCATTGGATGAACAACATCCACTGGAGTTTCCGGAACAAAGTCATCTGGATGCAAATCTTGTGACAAATTAGGTGGTGCTGGATCGATAGATTCCTCATCTTCAGAGTCAAAAATGCTCTGAAGCCCTCCCATCATGGGAACCAAGAGGAAGACGAACACCAACATTAGGAGTCTGCACAGACTGAGTCGCAGGACTAGGAGTAGAAAAAGGCATGAATGGACCAGTAGTTTCATCAACCACAACATCACGACTAAAAATGAGACGATCTGTCTCCACATCAATCAACCTGTAGGCCTTGTGGTTATCGTTGTAACCAATAAACATAAGTGTTTGGCTCTTTGAATCCAACTTAGCACGCTTGGCGTCTAGAATCCATACATGAGCGATAGAACCAAAGACTTTCAAATGGCTCACTTTAGGCTTGCGTCCTGACCAGGTTTCTTCAGGAGTCATCTTCTTGATAGCATGTGTAGGTGACCGATTAAGAAGGTAGACTAGTGTTTCTAAGGAACATTGCAATGCTCTATCATAGAACGAGCCATTTCAGTAATGGTGCGATTCCTACCTTCAACAACACCATTCTGCTGAGGGGTGTATGGTGTGGTGAGTTGGTGTTTAATGTCATGTGTAGCACAATATGTAGAGAAGTCATTGGAACAAAACTCCCCCCCATTATCTGACCTTAGAGTGACAATCTGAGAACCGGATTCTTTCTCAACTAAAGCCTTAAACTACTGAAATGTACTGAACACATTTGATTTATTTTTCAAAAAATACACCCACATTTTACAACTGAAATCATCAACAAATAACAAGTACTTGTAACCAATAACAGATGGAGCGTTCATTGGCCCACATACATTAGCGTGAACCAATTGAAGGACCTTGGAGGCTCGTCAAGAATCACCATCCGAGAATGGTGTCCGATGCTGCTTCCCAGCTTGACAAGCTCCACAAACTCCATGGTTTTGAGGTTGGATCTCAGGTAGACCAACAACCAAACCCTCCCGAGATAATTGAGAGAGAGAGTGCACGTTTAAGTGCCCATAATGTTGATGCCGAAGTGTTTTGATGGATGTACTCCTAGCAACCAAAGCGTGCTCTTACGAATCGCCGGAATTAGCAAGTCTATACAAACCATGATCCTCAAGTCCCATAGCCATTGTAGTATGAGTCTCCCTATCAACAATGCTATGGATGAACTGAAGACAACATCTAATTGAGCAGAACGCCTCATGATCTGACTGACGGAGAGGCGATTATGTTCCATGCCTAGAACATAGTAGACATCAAGAAAAATTAAATGTCTACCTCCTGAGTGAATCTAGACAGTGCCCTTACCAACAACTGTGTACTCTTCTCCTCCTTCGAAGATTACTAAATCCGAGAAAGGTTCAAATTTCGTGAACCAATTTCAATGATGAGTAAAATATCGCGAAGCTCCTGAATCAACCATAAAAGCATAGAAAGCAGATTCTTTCTGCTCAGAGCGTTCGGCGACATTTGCTTTTTGTTGAGACCCTCCCTGCTTCTTTTGTTCAGAAGCCAATCGAATTCGACACTCGGCCTTCATGTGACCAAACTTATGACAATAATTACACTAAACGTTCTTCTTCTTCTTGCTGTCTTGAGAAGAACCAGAGCCTTTCGGCTGAGAAAATTAAACCTTCCCTTTGTTCTTAGCAAAAGATTTGGCAGAGAATGCTTGCTCGGTGGAGGTGGAACTGGTACTGCTTCCAAAACTGTTGGCGCCACTGATCTTGCTATAAAAGCTTGTTACAAAGATCGGAAAACTTCAAATTGACGTCAATGGAAGTGATATTGAGCATTTCGATGAAATCTCATAAGATTTGGGCAAACTCTTCAGTGTGATGATGACAATGTCCTCTTCCTTCATGGTACGACCAATCGCCTCAAGTTGGTCACGGATATCCTTGGTCTAGGTCAAGTGATCCTGCAGAGGTGTCCTTTCGTCCATCATAATCAAAAAGAGCATGTTCTTCAGAAAGAATGCTCTGCTCTTGTCGAAGGTTTCAAGGAGACTCTTCAAATGGTCCCATATCTCCTTCATTGTTTTGTCGGACGATACCTGAGGTAGTTGTTCATCGGTGACGGAAAGCTTAATCAGCATGACAACATCGCGGTTGCACTCATCCCATTAGTCTTGATCTTTTTCGGCAGTGGTTGGACATTGAGACGTGCCCAGAACAACTGCATCAAGACATTGGTACTCAAAGATCGTAAGCATGCGCTGCTTCCAGGTGTTGTAGTTGCGGCCATTGAATTTTTCGCTGCTTTCGAGCATTATATTTGTCAGAGATATCATCACGTACCCCGAGGTCAAACTGGTGAAGGCATGAATTCCAAGAGATGAAAAAACAACAAATGAAAACAAGTTCTGCAAGTCAGATTCTGAGGCAAAAACTGAAACCCTAGCACGGTTTTCGAGGTAAAATTTCCAACTGACTCGGAAAAATCCAACAAAGACCTAGAAGAGCTCTTGAAAAATCCACAAGGAATTTGTAATCAGAATAATTTTTCGACTGAAGGGTCAAATCTGTGGGTTCAAAAACCAAGGCACGGAAAACCAAGCTTGCAAAACTCGGCGAGCCATTAAAAAACTCACGAGTAATCGCGATCCATAATGCCGCGCAAGTTAATCGCGGAAATACTCGGCGCGATTTTTTCATATAGTCGCCGCGATTTTTTTGGCAAATACTCGCCGTTAATCGCCAAAACCCGCCCGAAACGCGGCACAAAATGCGAGAAAAACGCAACTTAAGTCGCAGGCAAAAGAAAAACCTAAGTCTTTATTCCATTTCGCGGCTCGCGCGGCTCCGGAAGGCAAAAAACTTCACGCGATTTCCAATAGGGTTTGCATTTGCACGTGCGACCAGGTTTTTACTTGTTTATTCGTGATCTTTTTGTATTGTTTTATTTCGAATTCATAGTCATTTTAAATTTTAATCGAATGACTGTGTAATACACAGTCATTTGAAATGACTGTGTATTACACAGTCAAAATGACTGTGCATTGTTTGCATTTGCACGCGCGACCAGGTATCTTTTTGTATTGTTTTATTTCGAATTCACAGTCATTTTAAATTTGAATCGAATGACTGTGTCACTGTGTAATACACAGTCATTTGAAATACACAGTCTTAGTCATTTCAAATGACTGTGTATTACACAATCATCATTAGATTCATTACACAGTCACAGTCATTTGAAAATGACTATGTATTACACAGTCACAGTCATTTCAAATGACTGTGTAATACACAATCATTAGTAATTACAGTCATTTCAAATGACTGTGTATTACACAGTCATCAGTCATTTGAAAATGACAGTGTATTACACAGTCACAGTCATTTCAAATGACTGTGTAATACACAGTCATTTCAAATTTTCAAATGACTGTGTATTACATAGTCATCATTACACAGTCACAGTCATTTCAATTTTCAAATGACTGTGTATTTCAAATTTTCAAATGACTGTGTATTACACAGTCATCATTACACAGTCACAGTCATTTCAAAATTCAAATGACTGTGTATTACACAGTCATCATTACACAGTCACAGTCATTTCAATTTTCAAATGACTGTGTAATACACAGTCATTTCAAATTTTCAAATGACTGTGTATTACACAGTCATCATTACACAGTCACAGTCATTTCAAATGACTATGTAATACACATTCATTTGAAATGACTGTGTAATACACAGTCATTACAGTCATTTCAAATGAGAAATGACTGTGTATTACACAGTCATTACAGTCATTTCAAAATTTCAAATGATTGATGACTGTGTAATACACAGTCATTTTCAAATGACTGATGACTGTGTAATACACGGTCATTTGAAATGACTGTGTAATACATAGTCATTTTCAAATGACTGATGACTGTGTAATACATTAATCATTAATGTACATTGTAATTAATGACTGTGTATTACACAGTCAATTGTGAAATACTCATAGTCATTTGAAATGATTGTCAACTGTGTAATGTCAATGTGTATTAAAGTATTTCATTTAAATTTAAATTTGAAGTTAAAAACTTAAAAAAATACACAACCAATTAAAAATTTTAATTTTAGATAGTCATCTATTAATAGATGACTGTAAATAAAATACAGTTATACAGTCATTGTAATTTTTGGATGTTCGTGATTTTTTTTGGTAACAATGTTATTTATCTCTAAATGTTGCCTCTCTTTTGCTAGGTTCTTTTCCACATCTTTTTGAAAGAAAATGGATTCAGCTTCTACAGTTAAAGTTGGTGGCAAAAAGAGAGACCCTTGTTGGAAACATGGGAGACCAGGTCCAAAACGAGGAGATGTTTTTTGCAACCATTGCAAAAAAATTGTAAAAGGTGGCATTAATAGGTTCAAATATCACCTTGCAAAAATTCAATGCCGAGATACCACAAGCTGTACAGAATGTACTGAAGAGGCTACGAGAGATGCAATAGCAACGCTTGAAGCATATGATCAAAGGAAGGCAACAAAAAAGAGAACAGCAGAGGCAATGGCAGCCCCAAGGGCAGATTTGAGTTCCATGGGGTCACATACAGATGTGGGGACATCTGGTTCTTCCCTTGGGCCACGGATACGAGCAAAGGGAACTTTGGACAGCAACATGGAAAACTTCTTTATTCCACGTAACACTCCTGGTGCACAACCTGGATTGCTTGGCACTGCATGGAATAAAGAGGCTCACCAACAAGCCAAGGTGGCGTGTGCTAGATTTTTTATCTACAACGATGTTCCGTTCAATGCTATTTCTAGTCCATCTTGGGACCAATTGGTCACCGCGTTGACTGTGGCAGGTAAGGGGTTCAAATCCCCAAGCCGTTACGAGGTAAGTGGACCGTTATTGCAGGATGAGGTCCAAAACACTCATGCATTAGTGGAAGAGCAAAGGACTATTTGGGAAAAGAATGGCTGCACCATTCTTTCTGATGGATGGACAGATGGTAGGAATAGGACACTCATCAACTTTCTAGTTGCTTCAAGAGGACAGTTAGTATTTTTAAAATCAATTGATGCCTCCAATGAAGTGAAGAATGCGGAGACCTTGTGCAACATGTTGGATGAAGTGGTGATGGATGTGGGAGTGCAGAATGTCATCCAAGTTGTGACTGATAATGCAGCTGCATATGTGGCAGCCGACAAACTTCTAATGGCTAGACATCCGACATTATTTTGGAGCCCTTGTGCTGCCCATTGTCTTGACTTGCTCCTTGAGGACACAGGGAAACTAAGTTGGGTAAAGAAAGTGGTTGAAGATGGAAGGAATATCACCAAATACATCTACAATCACACATGGGTCCTGAATCTTATGAGAGAGCACACTGAAGGTAAGGATCTTGTGCGGTCGGGGGTCACACGCTTTGCTACCAATTTCCTCACCTTGCAGAGCATACTTGCTACATTGCCCAACCTGAAGCGGATGTTCGTGAGTGAAAGATGGTTGGGGAGTCCTTATGCTACAAAGCCTGAAGCAAAGAAGGTTGTGATTGCCATTTTTGATACTAATTTTGCCAAGATAGTGGAGGAGATCATCAATGTAAGTTTTGAAACTTTAATTGATGATTTATTATTTAATTTTCTAATATTTCAATCTGCTGATTTTGTTAGATTTTTTATATCTAGGTGTCGGAACCGTTGGTGAGGGTGCTACGAATAGTGGATGGGGATCATAACTCCATGGGGTATCTATATGAGGCCATGGATAAGGCCAAAGAGGCGATTCAACACTTGTATGGGTCAAACAAGACCAAGTATGAACCCATATGGCGCATAATTGATCGGAGGTGGAACCATCAACTCCACCAACATATTCATGCTGCTGCCTACTTCTTGAATCCCAAGTTTTTTTACTTTCCGAGTTTCAGAGCAGATGCAGAGGTTAGAATTGGCCTTGACACATGCATTCGGAGATTAGTTGATGATGAGATCCTTCGAGACCTGATACTTGATGAGTTGCAGAGTTATAAGAAGGCCTTAGGGGAATTGTTTTCTTCACCTGATTGCAAACGTAGGAGAGCCACCTTACGACCAGGTAAAAAAAAACATATGTTTAATTTTTACCATTTATTTCTCTCTTTAAGATTATTGAAATCTTTACAAGTTATAAATCACATTTTGTATCCTTGCAGATTTGTGGTGGGAAGATTATGGTGCCACAACGCCTAATCTTCAAAAACTTGCCATCCGCATATTATCACAGCCTTGTAGTGCTTCTGGTTGTGAGCGCAACTGGAGTGTTTTTAAGAACATCCACACAAAAAAGCGCAATAGGTTGACTCAACAACGCTTGAATGATCTTGTCTATGTGCGGTACAACATTCGATTACATGAGAAGAAGGTGCTAGGGCAAGATTCACATGAAGCACTTGACTTGAATGACATTGATCCATATGCAACAGAATGGGTTGCTTCTCTTGATGATGTTGATAATGATTTGGATCCATTCCTTACTAATGAGCAGCTGAGTGAGTTGGAGAGGGCAAGAGAGGAATGGGATGCAGAAGTGGCAGCACGTGAGGAGGAGCAGGAGGTTGATCATGCAGCAGAGGCACCTGTTAGTGTTGAGGATGTTGCCACTACTTCAGCACCACCCACCCAGCGGCCACAATCTGTTTTGAGCTTTAGTTGTAGACGCAATTTATGATTTCTTATTTTCATTGATACCAAACTTTGAACTTGATATGTAATCAGAATTTCAGAGGTTCTTGTTTTGTGGTCTATGACTCTATAACTCTATGAGACTGTCACTATGATACGTTGATATGTATTGAACTCTTATTCATATGTTGCACTTGGTTTTTGGTTTATGCTATGATACTTGCATTTGTTGCTATGTATTACCAAAAAAATTTCATTTATATATCATGGAAATCATATATGTTATACAAATTTGGTGTAAATGTGTGTTTTTGAATTATATATAAAAAAAAAATGTATTTTCAAATGTTCGATAAAGTTGCCGAGTTTTGCCGAGTTTTTCGCCGAGTTTTGGCGAGTCCCGAGTTTTTAAAATTTTTTGGCCTTGCCGAGTTATTGCAAAATCCGAGTTTTTCAAGCTTGCGGAAAACGATGCACCCAGAAAAATCCGAAGCCAACCCAGATCAAATCTCGAAAAACCCATAACGATTCTGCAACTGAAAAAAATTCGAATTGAAATGAAGGGTGAAACCCTAGGCGGCAAAAAATCTACCGTCACCCACAAAACCCTAGCAGACCCACGAAATCCGCTAAAAACGCAAAAAAACGCAGAACCGAAAAAATCGTGAAACCCTTACAGGTCGCGAAAAAGAGACGGGCACCGTGAAAATCGCAACGTCTTTCTTTTTTTGTGTGTGTTTTGTTTTTTGTTTTTGTTTTCAGGTCGCAAAGGGCAAAAAACGTGAAGCAACACAAATCGCGAAATAAAAATTCACATCGTCGACAAACACCCAGAACGCGGAAATATTTTGCCGCGCGATTTTATAGTTAAAATCACGCCGTAAAAATGTGCTGCCATAGGAAAAATACCAAAAGTCGCGCGCCAAAAAAAATCACAGAAAACGCGAGCAGAGAAACCCCTTTCACAGGCCCGCGATTTTTCTTGAACAGAAAACCCTCGTTTTTTTTCTTAAACAAATCCGCGGTTTTTAGGGTTAGGGATAGACCCAAGAGCCAGGCACAGAAAACCCTTGACGGGTTTTAGGAAAATTTTGAAAAAAAATTGATGGCCACAGAATTTTCGAAAAAAATTCCTCACATATGTCTCTGATACCATGTTCAGGAAGTGAACTGGTAAAATATCTTCCATTCTATTAACTGAAGAAAAAATACAATATATAGAAGTTACAAAAGTACTGTAGATATTTAAATATGTCACCTACTTCTATCTACCTGATACTGTAGACATTAATTACAGTATTGACCATTAACATTATAAGGAATTATTATTCTAACATGCTCAAGAAATCCTTGGGCTTCTATATCATATACAAGTGTGAGAAAGGACCACCATGGTGCCAATAGTATAATTAGCAGCTTTCTGCAGCCATAATATTTACTAGTTTCCAAAAACAGCAACTTGGAAGCAATAAGTTAATTTTATAAGTCATGTCCTCTTATTCTTACCAAGATATATGATCATCAAAAGATGAAATGGAAACTGTAAAGAGGTTAACACAGAATCATAAAGTTCTAAACAATGGATTGAAATTAATACTGGACATATATAATTGCTGACAATTTTCTAGAAAGCAGAGAGTTAAAAGCTTGATAATACTGAATGTAATGAAGTGCTGACAATGCATCTTTAGTAATTTGTTTCTACAAGGCCGTGTATGATGTTAAGAGTATGGTTATTACAATCAGCAGACAATCTATATTGCCACATAACTTTCCCCGTTCCATATACTAATGTTTTTGTCTTTGACTATGTTCTTGAATATTTAAATAGGGCAAGTACCAAAAAGAAAAAGCTCATCAAACCTACATTTCATAGTTATTCATCATTGATCTTATAATGGTTAGATGCCCTGCTCATCTTTACTATCCTGTTTTGCTAGCTCGATAGATATTTACAACTTCACTCCATTAATGTATTACAATTTCCAGCTGCACCCAGTTTTACCATCCTATTTAAACTACTATATGAGATTATCTACTGCAGAATGGTACCTTATAATAACTCCATTCTGTCTGACCAGGATAACGACTGTATGCAAGAGGACTGTCACTGCAAAAAGCAAGCTTCACAGTAGACAAATATAGTGTTCCTATAACAGGCCCTGTAGTTGTTGACAAATAGCATGCATATGACTTCCGAAGTTGTTCTCCTGGGATAGTCTCAAATGTCTGTCGATAGATCTTTTCATACCCACCTTCAGTTAGAACTCTGGTTCCTTGCGATATTCTTCCCATGGCTGTGTCCGTAAGACTGGGACCAGTTCTCACTGTTCAGAAGAGACAAAACAAAGTGCAATCAGGTCATTACAACAATGGGAGGAATAGAAATAATTCATAATAGCAAGGCTACCTGGACAGATAGGGGTACCAGGATGGCTACACTAGTCAAATCAATGCATATCGTTTATAAATGTAAGCACCAGAAAATGTGGGTATGGGGACACAGATAGGGTCCTTGTCTCCATACCGCTTTCCTGGTAACTTCATATAGTAGAAAACATATCCTAAATTTCACAAACTGAGATATTAATATAAAAATCTTCAAATTTGTTTTGAAAAGAAAATGTTTTATTCATATAAAGAATATACAAAGAGTTCAGTTACAAAGAGCAGAGATAATTGAAACATCCAGCACCGAACCACTGTTGTGGCATTTAAAGGGGCATTGAGAACAGTAGGGAACCAAAACATTCCTCAAGAGAAACAGGTGGTGCAGCAAAGAGCAGAGATAATTGAAAGATTCAACACTGAATAGCTGTTGTGGCATTTAAATGGGCATTGAGAACAGTAGGGGACCAAAAAATTCCTCAAAACAATCAGGCAATGCAGAGCAGAGCAGCTGCAAAACAGCAGTTCCAAATCAGCAAAGAGCAGCTTCAAAACAGCAGAGAACCAATTCCAATACAGAGCCAAAATACCAGAGGGAGAGAACAGCAAGAGCCAAAACTTGATGCCAAAAGAGGCCATTACATGTTAGGAAAATGCCAAATTTGCCACATTCCAGGATCCAGACTCACGCCAACATCAGCCATCTCAACAGCCTCTTTGTTGTGAATTCTGTAAAAATTCTGGAAGTCGATTTGAGAAAACTGCTTTGTAAGGATCTTGATAACCTTAACCACATATGAATTACTGATTGACTTATAATGACTATATTTAACATCATCTAGATTAAGCTTCAAGTCTTCAGAGGTCTTCAGTGAATCACATCACATTTCTTTAGCCATAGACAGCCCCAAATACGGCACTTTAGCCTCAGCATAGCTGTTTAATAAATTTCACACAGACTTTTCCATTGTGAAATAGAACTCCCCCACCACCAGCAGAACTTAGGTTCCTTTTCAAAGCCCCATGAAAGAAAAGGGAGAAACCAATGCAGAACAGAGGAGTGAGTTCAGATTTGAAAATTTTCTTAGCATAAACTTAACAAGCAGCCTCATTTAAGAGGGCAACAATGTTTGTGACGGTAGAACGCAGAGGAGAGAAGTGGTTCCTAAAAATTACATCATTTCTGGCTTTCCAGACTCCCCAGAACAGATATATGGGCATGAGTTGCTTCACCTTTAATGGCCATGAAGAAGGGGCCAAACTGTGAATTAGATAGAACCTGCCAGTGGCTTCCTAATAGGAAGTGGGCTCAGAGACACCAAGGAAAGCATTAGAAAGTATTAAGCTCCAGACATCTTTGACATAGGGGCAATGCACAAAGAGGTTAACAGTTGATTCTTAAACAGAAGCCAAAGAATGAACATCTACTTGGGCCCTCAAATTTTATTCTCCAGATATTGTCCCAAGTTAACAGTTGATTCTCAAACAGAAGCCAAAGAATGAAGTTGATTTTAAGAACATCCACTTCCTGTGAGATATAGCTCCATCTAGGCATAAGAGGTGAGGAATCACAGATCAATTTATAGCCTTTATTAACTAAGTAATAAGCCTGTAATACTCCCTCTAATGAGCTTATCTCCAAACAAAGGATCAAGAGGAATTCTTCCCTCCATAGAAGCAGTAGAAGCAGCAAAGAGGTTCCAATTTATGTTCAAATCTTGGGGAATTTTGGGATCATGAAAAGTCGATTTTCAGAGGGGCTGAAAAGTTAAGCAGCTAAAAAAGAAAAATAAAAAAATTTCGATCTCAACGAAGCCCTGAGTCTGTCCAAAATAGTGGATTTGAAATTGCCCATAATTTTGTCCTACAAAATTCTGATTTCCCCTATTTCAAACTTTCTTTTTTTTGAATTAAGTATTGATAATAAAGTATGGATGTTTTCCAAAAAGGCTTGCTTATATGAAAGGGTATTATGATGGCATATATATTAGTAGAATTCTTTACATTCCATACTACACAAGGTTACTTCTTGCTGAAAATAGTTACTTTAGTTGGATTTGATCTAGTTTGTGCAGAACTTAATGAATGAATATGTAAGTCCTGATGCAAGATATATAAGACAACAGCATTCAAGAAACGTTATTTACAAACCCATTATGTAACTCACATGTTGATTTTTATCAATTGCATTATGAAACCAGAGTATTTGATAGCTTGTCAAGCTGTGACCAAAACATCTGAAATATGTGCAACTGTAAGTACATGATTAAGATGCTAAGAAATCTGAAATGAATAGGACAAAACAAATTGCTATAAATTCCAAATAGGCAGAAGTATGTCCAAGATTTTAACTGAAACATCAAAGTGAAAAAGGCAGCATGGCACGTAAATAACTATGTCCATGAACATCAGCATGCCACCATCTAAGCAATCTGTCTTTTTCTAAAAAGAAGATTTATAATTCCTCCCAAATTAATTTTTATTGTAAATTTAGCAAACAAACTATATAGAGAAAACATATACAAAGAATACGGAAAGAACTAGATAGCAAATAGTTGTTTAAAATTGTCCTAAATGTTATCAATCTCTATGGAACTCAAGGCCCCTTTGAAATAGCAACTATGGCCCCACTATTTTTGGCTTATTTCCATATTTTTTGCAATTTCATAAGAGTGACTGGGTTCCAGAGGGAATGGATAAAGAGATCTAAACTGTGACCTTTAAGAGATGGAAAATGGAGAATCTCCAGATCACTCACAATAGTCACAATGAGAAATTTGGAACATGGCAATTGTCAGGCAAATTAATGAACAGCCATACAGGCTCAGAGGAGGCATGGATGATCTGAAGCAACAAGCCAGTCAAAAATCTGAACAAAGACTCATGCTTGTAACAGTTTTTCTATTGTTGGCTTAACTTCTGACGTCTATAAGTATAGGCTAGACTGACGCTTGTTCTAATAGTTTATCATTTTGTTGATTTTCAGTTCTGTATTTGGAACAGAATAACAGTACTTTTGTTATGCATGGTTATAATATCACTTTTCTCAGTAAGACATTAAGTCACTTCCTATAGCTTTTATCCCTTTACCTATGAACTTGACGGCCAGATATTATAATACTTGCTTTGCACAGCAAGGAAACATACAAATTAAAATTACAGTACATGTTATGTTACAAAGAACATTAATTTGAATTCTGCTTTGCAATTTTTTTATCCACTCTATTATCAGTAAATCTGGGCCATCATTTAATCAAATGACACTCTCAGAAGTTTCTCAGATGGATATTTGACAGCAATTCAATGTAATCTCCTTTTCAGTTTATTAATGTGATTTGCTTACTAAATCAGACAAACTGCTAGAAGTGGCCTTGGACATAAGAAAGCCAACATACTGAAATTTGCAAAAGATGGAATCTGGTTCAACTACCCTTACAAAGCACCTTACATAAAAGTTGAAACAAGATTTACCAGAGAGACTTACAATGATGCCAAATGTTGCCAGCAAAATTCTCCACATTCTTCAATTTGTCGTCAAACACCTTGCTCCATTTGTTGAAAACGTTCTGAATCATGTCCATGGGACCTACACATAAAAAATAAAGCCTCATTGCATCAGCAAAAGTCAGGTACTAAGTAAAAATCAAGATTCCCAGTCAATCTTAATGTTCAAATGTAGGCCTTCTAAAACTCATCATAGACAGGGACGGCAACTGCCAATGACTGCATCCAGGACAACAAAGGGTGGAGGAAGGATTCAATGAACTAATTTATTTTAAAAAATTAGAAAGATGAACTAGTTTATTAAAAAAAAATTAGAAACTTGCAAATGAAGCTATTTCTGTGAATATAAAATGTTGGAAAAGGCGTGTATGCGTCCATGACAGACACAAATTTGTATAGGTTTATGCTATGGTATTCAGATGGACCTGTCCAATATTTGGTCAGAAACCCCAATGTATTGGCTAACCCAAACCAGTCTGGACCAAACCTCAGGCTCCTTAAGGAAGAACCAAAAAATGAAAAAAATAAAGATGTTAAAATGTTTTAGTGCTGATGACGAAAAAAACTAATAGGATCACACCTCAACATTTCATTTTGCAGATCTTATGTCTACTGAAGGTTTCTACCATTCCAAAAAATGTGTTATATCCTGAAATATTGTCTTGTCATAATTAAATTGATTTTGTGTTTATGTGATTATCTTAGTGAATGGTGTAGAATTTATACTTTCCTTATCTTCTGAATTTTCTTAAAAATACTGTAACTTAATGCATTTTATTTTGAAGAGTAAGTCCTATGTAATTTAAACCGATCAAAAAAAAAGGTCATAGATGTAATTTAAATCAGCTAAAAATATATTACATCAACAACTACTGACATACTGGTCATATGGATTTGCTGAAAAAATCAACAAATACATGCACAGAAAAAATTCCAAACATATTTTTTGGCTTAAATTGCTTAAAGGATTACTCGATAACGAATGGTTTTAGTGGGACCAGGCTGACATGTGTGAAAGAAATTTTCAATTTTCCTTCTTGGTTAATCTCAATTTTGATGGAGCTGCGAAAGGAATTCCAGGATTATCAGAGGGCATAAGGATCTTTAGAAATGATGATGGACAACCTCTGTTATTGTTTTTAATCCGCTTGGAATTGAATACAAATAGTAAGGCAGAAGCAATGACTTTCTTAGAAAACATAGAACTGTACACGGAAAATACAGGACTGAAATTTTAGGTCGAAAGGGACTCAATGCCAAATAAACAATATCATTCAGAAAAAAAAAAAAAAAAGTTTCAAAATCTCATACCAACATATCAGGAGGACAGGAATTATGGCAGCAGATCATGTGACCAATTAAGAGATTGAACAATTAGGAAAGATAGTTTATACTCATCACTTCCTTCCATCACATTTAAGTTATCATCAAAGGACTCCCCCAAAGAAGAAAAGTTTTATCTTCATTAAAAGCTGTAAAAGTTCAGAATCTAAATCAGGAAAGACTTCTGCAGATAAAAAGTGGCCTTTGTGTGCACCCAATAGTGTCTTTTCATGATTAAAAAGAAGAAAAGGTGTGATAGACAAATGATTGAGGGCACTAGCTTTTAGTTTTGTTTAACATTCTTGGATTCGAATAAGGGACATTTCCCTACATGCAGAAATGCAGATACTTAAATTTATTTATTTTTAAATTCGCGTCATACTTATATTTTTCCAGGTTAGTTAGCAAACACTGACAGGTAGTTGACATCTCGGCATGTAGTTTTTTCCTCTCCATAGCTTTAGCGAAAAAGAGAAAAAGAAAAGCCCAAATAACTGAATAAGAAGTTACACACATATGAAAACACTGCATTTTCCTTCTGTTGGAAAAAAGTAATTCACAGAAGAAATCCTATAATACTTACTCTTTCCATTCGATCCAGGGGCTGCTGTTGTTGCTACATAAGGATTGCTCTGTGAAGGCGTTGTCTGGTGATAAGTAACAGTGCCTGTGACGGCATGAGGAGGTCCTGAATATTGCATATATTGTTGCTGTTGTGTTGTAGTACTACTCCCGATCTGTACTGCAGACGGAGTTGCTTCTTGCGCAACCCAGTTGGCTGCCTGCTGATTTACAGGATGTATGCCTGGATTTGCAGGGGTTCCCATCACCCATGTACCCCATCTACCCTCTTCATATCCCGATGATGCAGAAGAGGTGTTCGTTTGCGTATACTTGCTCATTTTGTGTATTATTTGAGGGGACTATGTCTCAGCAAACAGTTTGGATCGTTGAAATCTAGTGTGGTTCCCGGATTCAGTTCGATACCTGATAAATGTAGAGATCAAACTGGCAGAAAACAGAAAGTGAGTATTCGATTCTTCCACTGTGGAGAACAAAACAAGAAATAAAAGGAAAAAGGTAGAATAATTGGGAACGGTGGCAGAATAGGATACTTCTCTTTTACTAGAGTATTCGTCATGTTTCGATATTGCAATTTTTTTCAGGTACGTAGTTATGAATTGAATTGAATTGAATTGAAAATTCATGACTAGTGTTTGTGAAGCAATAATGAAAAAGGAAACTGGATTAGGTGGTACAGGCTGACATCACAAAAAGAAGATTTTGACAAGAAGAAACAACCCACCCCAGACAGTTTTTATTACTAGGAGATTGATGAGAAACATAAATAATATTTTTTAACATTATATGAAAAAGTGTATAAAAGAATAGATCTAGTATCATTATTATATAATATAAATTTGTATATAATCTTGTTAAATTTTCATGTTTGTTTTAAGAAATTATTAATAGAAAAAACAAAAAATATTTAAATTTCAATTTTAGGAGTCCACGGAGAGAAGTATAATCTTGGCTTTACTAACATTTAGATGTGATGATTTAGATTTAAATTTGGGATAAATTAGTTTTTTAATTCACATAAATTTAATTACATTTAGTTATTTATAATCAATTCTAAAAATATTCTTTTCAATAGAATAAATTAATGTAAAATTAGATAGCCTTGAAACATTAGATTTAATAAGTTACTAAGATCCAAAGTAGCTAACCATTTAGATTATGATAGGAATGTCAATGAAGACAAATCAAACAGTCAAGAGACATTAATTGTATAATAGAATAATCATAATTATATAATTATTAAATAAGCACTTAATAATTTATCTATTATTAATATTTAATTATTGTAAATAATATTAATATGTAATATATATCATAAAGAATAATATATTTAGTTATAGTACAAAATCAAAACGATGTGCTTGATTTAAAGAGTAGTGTGACATTATATAAAGTATAAGGATTTCAAACATATTAGACTGTATAAAGGAATTAATTAAAACTTGGCGTCGAGTACTTGCCTTCATAGTATTGTAATTTAAAAATATTTGTTGTAATTCTTAATTATAATTTTGCATTATTGTTATTTTAAAAATATATTATTTTATGTTTTTGTAATATTAACTATAACTCTCACTTCAATAAAATAATATTAATAATTATAATATAACATAAACATTATAATGAAAATATGCATTTTTCTTAAGAATATAATCCTAATTTAATTAAAAGAATTATATAATTATAATTATAAAATTGGCCATATTTCTAATCTTCTCATATTTCTTCATATGTAATATTTTTATATGTATTTTAATATCTATATGTGCTATTGTGTTTTGCCCAAAAATAACAATAATAAAATTGGCTCATTAATGGGCCTTTTTATGGGCTAATTCATCTTCGTTTAAGATACAAGAGGTTGAATGGACTAGACCAGATGCAGGATGGATTAGAGTTAATATTGATGGGGCTTTGAAGAAAAACTTGTCGGGGTCATCTAGAGTAGGTTGTGTGGTCAGAGACGAGCAAGATAATCTACTAGCAATAGGGGTGGAAAAACTCAAGGATGGGACCAATAATGAAGTTGAAGTCAGTGCAGCATTAATGGCAATTATTTTGGAAAGCAAGTTGTCGATGGATCTAATCTACATTGGAGGGCGACAACTAAGGGAGATGCACCACATTGAAAATTTGATAAAAGTATTAAAATTTTAAGAGTCAAATTAGATCAGTTTTCAACTTTTAAAACAACTCATGTCAAGAAGGATGGAAATCAGGTGGCGAATACCTTATCGAAATGGGCAAAGTGAAGCTAATGATGAATTGTGGTGGCTAGATTTATGAAATTTGCAATTTGAGGCATGAGAGATACGGTTGAGAGATTGAAGTGATGTGATTTAATGGTAGGAGCAAGCTAAGTGTTTATGGTGTTAGTTAGTGTGTGCGAAGTAAGAATGTGTGAAGAAAGGAGTTTTAATTATATTTTCATCTACATTTTTTAGTTCTATTTGGGTGTGGAAGTGTTTTCTTCAAGAGCGCTAGAAATTAGAAATTGCATAGAGGTGGGAGATAGAGTGCCTATACTCTCTTCAAAGTTGCTTTGTTATAGCTTGGGTTGCTTTGACAATAGGAAAAATGGAGACCACTTTCAATCTCAGATCAAGGAAAAGACAAATCTCCTTCATGGGGGAGATCGTTGACTTATGATTAAAGAATTATTTCAAATATGAGGACCCTATATTTATTCAAATCATAAGAATGCTTTTAGGAGATGATTTTATGAAGACAGAGCAAAAATATTACTCTAATGTGGATATCACATCCATGGTGCTCACCTGGTGTTTGGAGCTAAGAGCGAAGGAGGAAGATTGGTGGGTGATTGACTCTTATGTGAAAATGGATTGGTGTTTGGGGTTTAGAGCATTCATAGCTATGACAAGACTAGACGAAGGCTTTTTAGCTCAAGGAGGTAGGTGGGTGCAAGTTGCAAGTTTTACACCTCCTCTTTAGTCATTTATGATATGGAGCTTTGAAGATAACAAAGATGACAGACGAACTAAGGCAACAATTGGTTTTAGGTTCATCAAATAGTATATTCAAGAGAGGGAGAAGGTGATATAAGCCAAAGAAGAAGGAGGACCAAAGTACAAGGGTAAGAAGACCAAATTTTCAAAGGAATATTATTGGGTTTCGAAGCCAAATAAGGCTTGAATTTCTAGTTGATCAGGTTTTTAGTCTAAAAATTTTTGGACTTCATAGCAAATTGTAATGTTTATATTCTACTATAAGACTGTCTTAGTTCTAAGTTAGCAGTTGATATTAGCAAGGTGGTACTTGTCTGATAGATAGTAGTTTAGTATGGTAAATGGGTAAAATTGAAGGTTTTGATGGTGAGCTGGAATTGGATTTGAAGATATATGCTAATTTTTTTTGTATTAAATATAAGGAGTAAAGCAGTACATAATTGTCATACAAAAAGAATATTCGTGAGCCAGGGCACCCTGGCTATAAGAGTAATATAGAAAATAGATGCACTAGACAAGACAAAATAGATGAGAGTACGAGATTTTCCCTAGACTATGAGTACAAAAGCATCCCTATACAAAGAGAGACTATACATATCAAGTCTATAGTCTTATACAAATAGAGACTATACAAAAAGCAAGTTTGTGCATTACAAGCCGACACATCAGGATCTATCAAAAAAGTAATCATGAGGGGTTTATCCAAGAAATCCAACCCAAAGGGCCCTCCATCCATATCATTGTCTAGCCCTCCTGGAAGATCAGCGGGATAGCAACAAAGGTTTGTTGTCTTCTGAAGTCATAGGCCTCCCTAACTATGGTGTCCAGTACCAAGGAGAATGAAGTACTTTCCTTGATATGCCTTGACCATGCGAATCTGTATGACAGTTTCAAGATTTATATTCTAACAGATCCTTTGTCTAGGAGTTTGTCAATTTTTTCTTCTGAGATCTTGATGTACAATTAAACCTACGAAGCAACATTATAGTATATGAGTCTCCTGAGAGGCTCAGTAAGCTCCCTTCCTCTACTCTGAAACTTATCCTCATTGTAACTTTTCCAAATAGTCCATAAAATTTCACAAGTAAGAATAGACCAAAAAAGATTAATATATTTTCTCATTCCTTTAAAGAAACCATGAATAACATCAATATGAGAAATGCCAGACTGAAAATAAATGCCAAACATGCTCCATATTTCTCTAGAAAAGATGCAATTAAAAAATATATGAGAAATATTCTTAGGAATTCTACATAGAAAGATAATAGAAGAGTTGTTTTGCAGATCTTTGATAGAAAGCTTTTGTAAGATCAATAACCATTTGAAACATTTTAGCTTAGGTAAAATAGGAGAGTGCCAATGGAAAAGAAATACCTTCTGTCAATCCTCCTTAGTGTACTGCAAGCTCCAAACAGTGTTAAGATGCACAAAAATACCATCATCAAAAAGTAAAGACTTATAAATCAATTTAGTGCTAGCCCTAGGCAAAGGAGGCCCATTCATCCATGTGTAGGAGGAGGACCTATCCTCCCTCACTACACATGGAATGGATAGGTCCAACCTATCACGTGCGGCTTTAATCATGGAATAAGTCCTCCCATTGGACTAGGGATATGATATCTGAGTTGCAGAATGTCCCACGGGATAAGAGTGCCATCACATCAAATATCATTTAATGTATTAATACCTTTGTGTGCCCAACCCTTAGCTGAGCATCCTTGGATGTCATTATGCAATAAGTTCCACCAAATAATTTTTCTCCAGCAATCGTATTGTTATTGTCAACCAGCACATTGTTAGCAATCAAATGCCTAGTATATTCCCAGGCTTTCCAAATAGTTTTGAAAACAAGGGATCCTGTTGGGGATACAGGGAATCTGCCAGCAATTAAGTCAACAAAGGGGATTCATTTCCATCCTTTGGCTTGTTTAGGAGTAGCAAGACTAATATTATTTCTCACAAGGATTTTCTAGGGCTCATCTCCTTC
Organism: Cryptomeria japonica; assembly: GCF_030272615.1. Classification (NCBI taxonomy): domain Eukaryota; kingdom Viridiplantae; phylum Streptophyta; class Pinopsida; order Cupressales; family Cupressaceae; genus Cryptomeria; species Cryptomeria japonica. The sequence goes on from NC_081408.1 coordinate 96,597,773, forward strand.
TAGAGCATGGAATATCCATTTAGCTACAAGTGAGATACCCTAAAGAAGAAGGTCCTTAAGTCCTAGCCAGCCCATGCACTTGTCCAAACAACACCAACTCCATTTGACAGAGTGCCACTTGAAACTTCTTGTTGCCTTTACCATCAAACCATAAGAATCTTCTAATACTCTTTTGAATATCATTAATCTGATAATTACAAAACATCCAGACGGATGAGTAGTACAAAGTATAGGATGAGAGGATCTTCTGGCAGACTTGCACTCTGTTTGCAAGAGAGAGATGCATCTTGTTCCATTTGTTAAGCTTATTTTCCACTTTCGCTTTAACCCACAACCACATATCCTTCAAGTTGGGGTTAACCACAAAGGGGATGCCCAAGTATCTAACTTGCTTTGAGGGACCACTCTACTGGAATTCAAATTTGGAGATCCACCTGGGAGGGGTGTCATCCCATCCCAACAACATGGATTTGGGAGCCGAAACTTTGGCTCTTGAGGCTTCACAAAAGATATTTAGTTTGTGAAGAAGGGAGCATAAGTTATCTTCTACTAACTACATAAAGAAATTTGTGTTATCTACAAATTGTACATTGATCAAATCCTTATTGTTGGGAAGGGTAATGCCTTGTACTTTGGGGGAAAGTGAAGCATCTCTAAGTAAATAAAACATAGCATGAGCAGCTAACACAAAGAGTGTGAGGGGTAGGGGGCATCCTTGCCTGATAGATCTGCTAAGAGAAATACTCTGCGACCGAGAGCCATTAATATCAATTTGAGTTGAAGCATCTTTAAGTAGTATCTCCACCAACTTGTAAAAATATTTAGGAAAACCTAAGGCGTCAAGCATCATAAGTAAAAATCTTCATTCCACCCGATCACAAGCCTTTTCAAAGTCAATAAGAAACATAGCCACTTTTTGATTGGTGGTCTTTGCCCAATTCATAGCTTCCCATCTTGTGATCAGATTCTCAAGGATGTACCTGCCCTTGATAAAATTGGTTAGAGTGTTACTCACCACCTTAGGAAGGACAATTTCTAATATGAGTGCAAGAGTCTTGGCTAGGATCTTGTACGAAACAATGAGAAGAGTGATAGGTCTCCAATTCTTGACAAGTGATTTATCCCCATATTTGGGAATAAGTTTAATAACCCCTTTATTGATCTCCAAACCAAGAGTTCCAGTGTTAAGGGCTTCTTGATAAGTTTGAAGTAAATCCTCAGAGGTCCAATCATAATTGACCTTATAAAATTCAGCAAGGAGCCCATCTGGACCAAGGGCTTTGTCGTTACTTAGACTCTTAATGGTCCTCTTGATCTCTTCAATGTCGAGGGGCCTGCTAAGAGAAGCAACATCTAAGTCTGAGACTTTTTTAGGAATGAGACCTCTGCATTGTCTAAGAGTGGGGGTAGACCGAGAAGGGACCCATTCTGAGGTAAAGAGATTCTCATAGTACCGGAGAAAGGCCTTTTAAATATCCTTTGAATCAATTAGCTCCACACGATCCTCCCAGATCCTATCAATCCTGTCCTTAAACTCCTTATGTTTGAGCATGTTAAAGAAGAACTTGGATCCCTTATCGCCATGTTGCATCTAGTTGAGTCTAGCACGGACTTTGCCACCTTGAGATTTCTTGTGTTGGATGTTTCTAAGTTTATCTCAAGTATGAGTAAGTTACCAAGGCACAATTAGGATTGTGGGGGTTTTGTTGAACCAAAGCTTCCTAAACGAGGAATCTAACAATGATCTCTTTCTCTTCTTTCCTACCATCCTTAACAAACTTGGTGCCTAAAGTCTAACAAAGAGCCCTCCAACTCTCTACATTCTTGTTCCAATTGTTAATAGCAGAGTGATCTCCAAAGTTCCATTTACTGATTTGTTTGACTATGAACAAAGCATCCCGGATATCCTGAGAATCAAGAAGCCTAACATTGAGCAAGAAGTTGTTAGTCCTTCTGGGAAGAGGGGAGGCACTAGAGTTAACCAAAATGCGAGCCATGATGGGATGGTGGTCTGAGAGGGTATATGGAATAACCTTGATCACACATCCAGAGGGATCCGGATTGAAAGAGAAAGCATCAGAGTTTGCATAGAATCTATCCAATCTCAAATATATCCTCTTGGATCCTTGCTAGGCATTGCACCATGTGTACCAAATGTGGTCGAGCTCCATTTTTCTGCCCTGCAGGGGGTCAAAGCGGTGAAGCTTATTCTTCATCCTATCCCAGTATTTAACTTCTTACCATACTTCCAGTCCATGTTAAACCCACCAACCTTATCTTTAGCTTCTTCAATCATATTAAAGTCTCCTCCAAAAATCCATGGAATATTAGGGAGACTAGTCAACCATTTCCATAGTTCTATCCTGTCTTTGTAATCATTTAGGGCGTAAATAGAGTAGATGCCAGTTTTGTGTCCATTTTTCTCCAATATCACCCATGTAGCTCTATTACAAGGAGATGATCTATTATCTACAATCAATGAGGACCATTTCCTATTAATCAAAATGATTTCCCCACCTCTTCCTTTGTCAAGATTGGTGATGAAATGAATAGCATCCCTCTAGATGAATCTGAGATTTACCTCTAGTAGAAATTTGGAGGCTTTAACTTCTTATAGAAGCAAGATATCCAGGTTCTTATGTAGGTTGAGAAATCTCTTGATAATGAGCTTTCGATAAGGGTACTCAAGACCCCTAATGTTCTAGGTGATGGGTTTAAGATCCATCACGGATGAAATCAATTAGGAATATCCTTGGCAACTTTGAAGCCACTAAAGCATTTGGGAACATCACTTTTATTGTTCTTTCTCTTAGGGAGAGGGGATATCTTCTTCTTGCCTAATGGCCTCCTTCTCTTTCTTTTAACAACAGTGAAAGGACCTTCATCGTCCGTGGTAAGGGTGTCCCCATCTTCAATCTCCATAGATGGGGAGAGCTCCTCATTGTTGGCTACATCGATTGACAAGGATCTCTGCTCCCCATCAGGATCTTCAAATAAGGGGTTGGAAATGACTCGACCAAATTGATCAGAAACCATAACCTCAAGGGATACCAATGTCTGACTACTAACAATGGGCTTGGCCATGATGATTTCAATACTCTCCACCTCTCAGTCACAAACAATGGGGAGAGAGTTTTGCAAAGATGATGAACCTTTCTCATTAAAACTACTCTTGTAAGGGGGGTCAATATTATTGGTGTTGACAACAACCATATGTTTAGCATCCTTATTAACAGAATTAGCATCTAAAGAATTAACGGAGATAGCATCTTTACTAAGATAACATCTTCTAGTGTCATAAATTGTACACCCTTGCTAGGGTAGTACAATTTCACACTTAGGTTAGCACCCGCCTTAGTGTGTCTTGCATCTTGCATTTCTAATTCCCTTTAAGAATTTAATTAATTCATTTAATTAAATCTGAGGTCATGTATCATCACTTTACATATTATAAAGTTGGGCCCTTTACCCTAAGTGTGCCCTTTTTCATCTTATTCCCCCAATGAATCATTTAATCATAAACCCTAATTATGTCTTATTTTGACCATTTAGGCCCGATTTCACATATCAAAACATCTCAAAATCAGTTGTAACTTTGGGATGCACTCTAATATCATCATATCTAACGGCCCTGAAAAATTTGGTGAAAAGTTGGTCGGATCGTGGCGGGAATGCACATGGTCCACGGCTTTTTCCCTGTAATTTCAGGAGCACAATCCTATGATATAATAATGCTTAACCCCAAAATATCGGCGGAAAATTCAAATCCTAGGTCAGCCTAAACATGAAATTAAGATCTAGGGTTTCATACTTAAGAGCTCTCTTTCTTCATTTGAAGGGGTCTTCTTCTAAGAATCGAAGAATAGGTTTTTGGAGCATTAGAGCCTTCTTTGTAGTGAAAGAGTAGATCTTTGAAGTATTCAACAACATTCAACATTCATCCATCAAACATTCATCAAGCATCATTTTATCAATTGGGGGCTTTTGAAGATGTAGAAGAGCAATAGGAGATCACCGACTGACGATTGGCTTGTACCTCTCCCTTGGGGTTGGGTATGGTTTCATGTTGTTTTCATGTCTTTACATAAGATTCATTTTGATTCACATTCATGCTTTAGATCACTTTGCATTGTGGATTTATAGCATTTACTTTGTCAATTATAAGCAAGTAGGGCTTACTCTTTAGGGTTGCTCTAGGTTGTTTACTTTCATTCTTAGGATCTTGCACACACGCAAGGTTATTGCACACACATTTCTAGTACATTATCAGCTATTTGTGGAGGTTTAAATCACCAACACAAGGGTTTGACTAAGGAAAAACCCTATATAGCCACCCCAAACCCTCTTTCTCAGCTTCAGGTACAGGTTCGGATCCGAGCATCGCTGGAAGTTTCAAGACGGGAAGAGCACACAGGGATCGTTCTGGCTTGCAGATCTTGGAAGAAACCCCAAGGATAGAGGCGTGGTGCCCTGGTCCTACCTAGGACAGTGGCATGGCACCATGGTCCTGCCCTCTGTCAGCAGGACTTGGCAGAACAACACTTTGCAGGTCTCAGAATCCCTCATGTCAGTTGCAGCTCCAAAATTGCAGAATCAGGACAATGGTGTGGCACCCTGATCCTAGACATTTCTACTCAGATTTTAGGCACAGTTACACCTCTAATTTTTCCTTCTAATCTGTACTTTGCAACAGTGTATCAGTTGTTCTTTGATTTGCATTCTCAGATTAGGGTTTGCTTGCTTACTTGCTTTTTAGGTTAGATTGCATTTTGTATCATTCCTCTCTCTCATTTACAACAAAGGAATAGAAAACCTAAAGAGGTCATCCACGACTCTCTCTTTCTCATAAGAATTAGTCGATGTGTTACCTCCCTAGGCTCTTTCGTATTCCATGAGTGTGTATGAGAGTGGGATTACGGTTTCCATACTTAGTCTCACTTTTTCAAAATGTCAGATTTTTATTTGCAAGATGTTCATGCTTTTGATGGTGTATGCAATTTTGTTGATTATGAGTTTGGTAAGGATGAATTAGATGAAGCTCTAGATGGTTTTTTTGAACCCTAAGCCTTCTAAACCCTCATTTTGCCAAAAATTAATCAACCTTGTTACTATGCCATTTCATGGTGATGAGAAAGATAAGTTGAATGATCCCTCTCATGGGTACATTCCTATCAACTCCTCCACTAGATTTGGCAACATAGTTGATTCCCATGATTCCCTCTATGATGTTATGTCTCCTTTTGAGTCCAAAGATAAACCTTTCAATCAATATGACCATGCTTTATTGGATGATGCCCTTGATGACTTTATGTCTTTGCCTAAACTTTCAAACAAGAACAATACATCTAAAAGGTTAATCAACATGATCAAAGTGAATGAACATAGAAAACCACTTTTTGTTGTCCAAGGTGCTTGTCCTTCTCCAACTTCACCTCCTCTAATCAACCTCTTTTCATGATTCAAGGTGGATATAGTCATGATTCCTTTAGCACTCCAAACAAACCTATCATTACGGTTCAAGGAAGGAATCCCACTAAGAGTCCTTATAGCTATGCTAGACAACTTACTAAGGAGAGTTATAATGCAGTTGCCCATACCTATAACATGAGAAAAAATAGGCAACCTAACCCTCCTCCAGTTGTTCTGACTCCTCTACCTGATCCTCAACTCATTCTTCCTCAAGCACTTCACATTTCACAAACCCTTGGTAAGGAGTATGATCTTGTCGAACAACTTAAAGCTACTCCTGCCAAGATATCCCTTTGGGACCTGCTTCAAACTTCCTCTACTCATCATGGAATGCTACAAGATTCCTTGAAAACATTGAATGTCCCACCTGCAGTGACATCCAATAATATGGCTTCCTTGATTCACTCTATTACAACACCTAAGGCTCAGATTGTGTTTACACAAGATGAGTTGCCCTCTAGTGAAATTCAACAACAATATGATCCCTTAATGATTGTGATTATCACAAATGATAATGCGATAAGGAGAACATTAGTTGACAATGGTTTTGGCCTTAATGTTTGTAGCATTAACTTGTTGCATAAGATCAATGTTTATACATCTCTTATTAAGCCTGATTCTCTCACTATTTGTGGCTTTGATAATGTTGCTAAATATTCATTAGGTATTATCACCTTGCCTGTTAAGGTAGGTCTTGTTACTTTACCTACTCTTATCCATGTCATGTTTAGAGAGTTGACGTACAACTTGTTTCTAGGGAGACCTTGGATTCATAGCATGCAAGTTGTTCCCTCTACATTGCATAGGCAAATCAAGTTTATTCACAACAACACAACATACACCTTGTTAGGTGACACAAGATTTTAGGCTTGTTTACAAACATCAAGTTCTAAATCCTCTTCAATCAATTCTTCCCCAACTATCTTAGATAATTCCTCTAAAGCTTCTACTCCAATTAGTGTGACCAGTTCATCAAACCTGTCTCCTATATCTAGATCGATCCCTGATGCTTCCTCAAGTAGATCTAAGGTTCTCGAGGAAGAGTCTTCTCAGCCTGACTCTATGATTGAGAATACTTTCTCACCTTAACAAATTCTTGCAGAAGATGATTGGGGATCCCTTGATTTCAATCCTACTTTTGTAGGGGAATACATAATTCCCCCTAGAGAACGTAAGGTCGAAAAGAAGAAAGAAGAAGAAGAACCTAAAAAATAATCTACTTTTTCTAGGTCGTTGAGTAATAAATTTGTGGCGGCTTCTCAAACTTCATCTCCCTTAGTTTCTGGCCTAGAGGATTTTGATCCTTCACTGTTTGAAAATCCTCCTTCTTCTTCGGAAATGACTAACCTTTACGGTCCTAGTTTTCACATCCTAGCTAGGTGTGGATATAATGAAAATGGATGTGGTGCTCAAGAACAAGGGATTAAGGTTCCCTTGGAAAACTACTTTCGTGATATGAAATTTGGGCTTGGTTGTGATCCTTTCAAGCATACTAAAGCCTCCAAGAGACCATCTATTAGTGTTAATGTAATTTTTTCTTCTCTCTAGCTAAAATATCTAGAATATATTGATTGTGACCCTTCTTGTGTCTTTGCTTTGGATGTTTTTTTCTACTGATGATTCCTTAGCTGAATTCTTGGTAGCTTATGACAACCTTCCTCATTATCACCATAATCGCAGTTTTCCCTATTGTCTAAATGTGGAAGCTTACTTTTGGGAAGAAAGAAATAATGATGGGATAGTTAAAGAATTCCCTCAATTGAGAGATACCCCTGAACAAAGAAATCTCCTAATAAATGACACCATTGATATCAAGATGGATCCTTGTGTTGAAGATAAAATCATCAAGATAGGGAAATGTCTTGACAAAGAAGAGCAAAAACAATATGTTGAGTTGTTACATGAATTCCCTGAGATCTTTGCTTGGATATATTCTGACATGCCTAGTGTAGATCCTAAGATTGTCACTCATAATATTGTCCTAATTCCTGATGCTAAACTTGTGAAGCAAAAGATTCGTAAGATTCACACTAAAGTGGCATTACTTGTTAAAGCTAAGATTGAAATATTATTGGATGCTGGCTTCATTTGTCCTATCAATTATTCCCCATGGATTTCAAACATTGTAGTTGTGGCTAAAGCTGAAAACAAGATTAGGATGTGTACAGATTTTTGAGATCTAAACAAGGCCTCTTTAAAAGATGACTTTCCTCTCTCGAATATCGATATGATAGTGGATTTGATAGCAGGGCATGCTTTACTATCCTTTATGGATGGTTTCTCAGGATATAATCAAATCTTCATTAATCCTCAAGATCAATATAAAACTGCTTTCACCACTCCTTGGGGTACGTTTTGTTGGATTGTGATGCCTTTTGGATTGAAAAAAGCAGGCGCAACCTATCAGTGTGCTATGACTCTCATCTCCCATGATTATATGCATAAAACTTTAGAAGATTATGTTGATGACATCTTAGCCAAATCCGTTTTTTCGTATAGATCATGTTAAAATCCTTCATCAAATATTTGAGAGAATTCGTAAGTATAACATTCATTTGAATCCCTGAAAATGTGTTTTTGGTGTTGATAGTAGAAAACTATTAGGATTCATAGTTTCACATCGTGGTGTTGAGGTGGATACAAAGAAGATAGATGTTATTGTCAGCATGCCACTTCCTAAGAATGTTTATCAACTAAAAAGTTTGCAAGGAAAGGTCCAAGCTATTCATAGGTTCGTCTCTCAACTTGTGGATCGTACCTTTTCCTTCACACAATTGCTTAAAAATAATATCACTTTCCAATAGAATGAGGATTATTGTTAAGCATTCGAAGACCTAAAAACCTATTTGGCCAATCCTCCTATTCTTCAACCTGCTGACCCTACTAAGCATTTCCTTCTATATGTCATTGCTTCCCCTCAAGCTCTTGCGGCCTTATTGGCACAATGTGATAAGGATGGTAGAGAATTCCCGGTTTATTACATAAGTCGCACTCTACTCGATTACAAAGTCTGATATTCTACAATAGAAAGATAGTGCCTTGCTTTAGTCTTTGCAACTCAAAAGTTGAGGCATTATCTCTTGAATGCTGAGATCCATATTATCATTAAATTTGATCCTCTTAAACATATTTTCTCCAAAACTGATCTTTCTGGATGCTTAGCTAAGTGGGTTATGATGTTGACCAAGTTTGACCTTAAGTTTGTCTCACAAAAGGCAATAAAGGGTCAAGCATTGATTGATCACTTAGTTGATGCCCCTTCACCCTTCTCCCTACCTAATTCAAAGTCTTTTCCTGATGAATACATTTTTTCCATTGAGGTTGAGGAGACTTGGGAATTGTACTTTGATGGCTCTAAGTGTCGTATAGGATCGGGGGCATGGGTGGTTTTAATCTCTCCTAAAAAGAAGCTTATTCCTTTATCATATAGTCTCAATTTCTTATGTACTAACAACATTGTTGAATATGAAGCTCTTATAGCTGGAATTAAAGAAGCCTTGGCATTGAATGTGAAACACCTACATATTTATGGAGATTCTCAATCAATCACAAGACAAGTGACAGGAGTTTATCAAGCTAAGCAAGACAAATTATCACAATATAGAGATCTAGCTTTATCCTTGTTGCGAAAATTTGATTCTTATACCGTGGAGCCCGTTTCTCAAAAAGATAATCGACATGTTGATGCGATGGCATGTGTTGCCTCTTTGGTGTCTCTAGACGACCCCTTGGTAGATCTTAAATTCACCATTCACAACCTCACTACCCCAACTATTGTTGTTAATCCTACTGATGTGGCATATTGTTGCATTATAGATTCTGATGAATGGTAGTCGCATATCATGAGATATTTGAGTAACGGTACCTTTCCTAACTCTACAAATAAGAATACTAGGGCTAGGATTTGCAAATTGGCTACTAGATACCTTATCCTTTCTAATGTTCTTTATAGGAGGGGTTATAATGGTCTTCTCCTTTGATGCTTAAACAAGGTTGAAATCCCTATTGCTCTTGAAGAGGCACATTCAGGTGCTTGCAGGGGGAATTTTGGGCGTAGATCTTTATTTTAGAGATTTCTCCAAATGGGATACTATTGGCAAACCATGGAGAAGGATTCCTTTGTGTTTGTTAAAAGATGTCATCAGTGTCAGCAACATAGTGATTTGATCCATGCTCCTGCCCAGGAACTGCGATCACGTATAACATCTTGGCCCTTTTCTACATGGGGTTTGGATCTTGTTGGTAAAATATCTCCTCCTTCATCTCAAGGACATACTTTCATGATAATTGCCACTGATTACTTTACGATGTGGGTGGAAGTCGTTCCTCTTCGATCCACTACCGCTGAAGTAATTTTTTAATTCATTTTGAAAAATATTATTTTTCGATTTGGGATACCTTCCGCCTTAGTTTTGGATAATGAAACGTCATTTAAAAATAAAGATGTGAAGAAGTTCCTCGAGAAATACCATATTCAACATAGATTTTCTACACCTTATTATCCCCAATCAAATGGTCAAGCTGAGTCTTCTAATAGGATAATTGAACAAATTCTTCTAAAGTCTATAAACAAGCATGGTAAGGATTGGCATACCCAATTAACCTATGCTTTGTGGGCTTAACGCACAAGTGAACATGTTGCTACGGGTTGTACTCCTTATAATCTTGTTTACGGTGTTGATGCAATTATGCCTTTGGAGTTAGAGATTCCTTCTTTGAGAGTCTCTCTTAGGGGTATAGTGGATGATGATTCCTATAGATATAAAAGACTTCAACAACTTGAGATGCTTGATGAACGGCATATAAATTCCCTCGAGCATATTCAAGCATATCATAAAACTTTGCAACGAAGCTACAATGATAAGGTTATTCAACGTTCCTTCTCGGTAGGGGATTTAGTCCTTTACGAGAATCAACTCAACGTGAATGCCTTACCTGAGGAGAAGAGAAAATTCAGTCCTAATTGGCTTGGACCATACATTTTTGTGGAGGTCTATGGATCAAGTACTTACAGGATAGAAGATATGGAAGGTACACCTCTCAAGGAACCCATAAATGCTATGCACCTTCTTAGATACTATGCTTAGTTCTATTTTTTCCTAGTATGCTTTCTATTCTCTCTCTATATCTTTTTCTTCAAAATTAGGTAATATGTTAGCATGTCTTCATTAAAGTATGTAGGATTAAGTGTTGTTATATTGTTTGGTCTACATTACTTCATTCTTGACAAGAATGTTTCATTACTTTATTGTTTGTCTTGGATTCTTTTGTGTAAATTGAATAGATTTGCATTTCATATATGTTAGCATATTATACAATTTCTTATGTCTTAAGTAGAATTATATCATGTTGTGTTTAATTAGAGTTAATTAAATCACATTAGTCATATAGTTCTCATGCTTAATACATTCTTCTTTTACATCATCAAAGTAGCATTTGATTAAATACTTAGTTATTTAATTAAATCACACATGTATCAATTTAATCATGAAGCATTGAGAAATCAATCACATGGAAATTAAATTAGACATACATGCTCATTACTCATTATGTTACTTCTAATCTAAGCAATGCATATATTGTTTAAGCATTAAAATAACATATCCATGAGTGTCTTCATATATACATCAATACATCAATATCATCTCCTAGGATTAGTAGCTGGAGGATGGTGGCTAGATGCCCCCTCCTGATTTGGTCGTGGGGGTGGCCCCATTGGGGTGTATCATGATACAGACTGCAAGTGACTCCACAAGGAGCTCCTATGATCCCTCTCCATCACGCTCCCTCGGTATGTGGTTGACTTTGTCTGTGACGCTGCTAGGTCACACTCTGTCTGTTGTAATCTCTCTCGTAGGACATCCACCTCTGTTTGAATAGGGGAGAAAAGGTCCTTGTGTCATCGTGTATTCCTTTGGGATCTATGTGCTATCTGTGAGGAACTAGGAATGTGCATAGTCACAATAAGGTTTGTCACTGCATTCTGAATCAGAGAACGCCACTCCTGGACGGTAGTTGCAAGATAGAGATAAAAAAATTTCATCAGTAACATTCTATATCATCAAATATAAAGCAAGAAAGATACATATGTTAATCAACAACAAGACACCTTCCCTGGATCTCTCTCTCGCCAGTAGGGATCATGGACAATGACTGCCTGAGACTGGGACTCACTAGGCTCTTCACGCTCATACTGTCTCTGTACAGTAGGTGTGGGCTAATGGGGACTAGGATCAGGACGCCTTATGGGGTCCCTCTCTGCCTATACTGGGAGACTCGATGGATCTAGGGCTATGGTATCCTCCCCTGAGTGATGAGGAACTGCATCTGACTCCTCCTCCTCCTCCTCCTCATCTGCCTCCTCCTCATCCTCGTCCTCCTCATCCTCGTCCTCTCTATCCTCCTCATCATCTCCATCTCAATCTCCCTCTCCGATATCAAGATCGTCTCCATCTTTTCCTGCCTCTTGCTCCTCTATGTCGTCAACTTGATCATCTGAACCCTCCTCAGATGTATCGGATCCCTCTCTATCACCTGACTGTCTCCATGGTTTAGGGTTCCCTCTAGGGTAGTCTATTGGGAAAATGTCTCCAGGGTATGTCCTCCCCCACCATGTGATGTACCATCGGTGCGCACCAGAATCATCTCTATAATTTGTCACTATGTCTTGATCTGAACCGTTCGAATCTGTGATGTCGATCTCATCACTGGTAGGCCTAGGAATGGCTCCTAGCCTCGACATCACGCATGAATGTCAGATGTACACATGCACATTAGCAAGAACACACTGCTCGAACCCGAACTGTCGCCAAACTCGGTCAAAGTAGAAGGGAATAACTATGTGGTTGTACCGCCCCTCTAGTAGACGGTTCCTCTGCATGCTGAACATCTACCTACATATCCGTGCCCACATGGACATCCTGAGGTAGGGTCTCCATATGATCACGCCCTCTTTAAATCTATCCAAGCTCAACCTCCAATACAGGAGATCGTCGAATCGCCACTCACGAGTAAGAGGATAAGCATATACCCTAGGCTGCTTTGGGACTAGCTCTATGGGGGCTCCACCAGGCCTAGTGCGGGTAATATGCTCAAACATCCATACCTGTAGTATCATGCATGTCATCAGACTGCATCACTGTCCGAACACATACTCCCCAAGGTTGTGATAGAGATGTGAAAGCATGCTCTAACCCCAAGAGTATACTCTCTTGTGTCTCTCCATAGCTCATATGGCATAGATGATTCCTCCATGCATATGTGTGTCACCCCCATTAGGGAACACAACTAATGCAAGGGTCGCAATCATGAGTCACCTCACTAATGGAACCTCGCCAGTAGGGTGTACGAGCTAGTTGACCATGATGCGGCCCCTCGTCTCACTACGTATCACTCTCCCCACAACATATACCTACTCTCTCATGTAATCCTCCTTTGTCTGGCTGGATTGGTATCTCGTGGTCTCTCCTCTAATGGGAAGGCCCAAAATGCGGTATACATCCTCGAGGGTGACTGTCATCTCCCCCACATGTAGTGAGAACATTGAGGTGTCTGCATCCCACCTCTCCATCAGTGTCATCAACATCACAGAATGGAATTAGATGGTCGACATGGTCATCACATCCCACAAGCCCACTGCATGTAGAAAATCCCTCTCTCCCGCTGTCAGCCTCGAGATCTGCTCTCGAAGGCTCCGAAAGGTGAGACTGATGGTATGCTCGTGGATGTACAGTAGTGTCTACAAAATGCAAAGCAATCTATCAATCAATCATCTATCATCATCTAATCAATGCATTCTTTCTATCTATTCTAGCATTCATCGCCTGATCTTGTGTCATCATTGGTCGCCCTGAACAGGGACCAAGGCGCCCTACTGGGACCATGGTGCCCTAAGAGGACTAGGACACCCTAGGACCCCTAAGTGTCCAAAGGGAGGGATCGGACCTGGACTTGGCAATGACATCATCACTTCTAAAAGCTTTGAAAACATGAAAAAGTCAAAAGGAGTCAACAAATGGTCAACTCTCCTCATCGAGCGATCGGTCGGCGAGTACGGACTGCCGTAGGATCTCTATCATTATAGGTCGCTCAGGTCAGCGTCAAGGCAAGGTGGTTTCTATGTGAGCTCCTCTGTAGTGAATAGTGCCAAAAAGTTAGAAAGTGACAAATGAAGGTGTCACTTTCATATTTATGTGTTATGCACTTTTTGACTTTATGTTTTTAGTTAAAACCCTAATTTCTGCACTTTTTCTTCAATCTATCATATCTTGAGCTAGGAAGCTCTGATTCTTGCACCATCAGTGGCATTGGAATCTTGAGTTCACCCTCTCACTCCGCATTTGTTCCATAATGTGCTTGGATAAGTAATCAAGACTTGTTGTGAACTTGCTTCATCAAAATCTTTATCATAATTCGTTGTGGAAAACATGATACGTTGTTTCACCTCACTAATAATCAAGTCGAAACAGAGGGGCATATTGCTACCAGCGAATTTTATCACCTTCCTTAGTAATAATTAGGTGATTTTATGATCTAACATGTGGTTTTGTAGGGAGAGGTTCCAAACTGTGTACTACAGATACCACTGGGGGCTTCGTTCGATAACTTATGGATATATCCTTTTTTTCAAACAGTGTTTACTTTTCTATACTTTAGCTTGCATATGCAGAGTGTCATATGACCGCTAAAGTGGGGGATAAATGTAGTGTCGTAAATTGTACACCCTTGCTAGGGCGGTACAATTTCACACTTAGGTTAGCACCTACCTTAGTGTGTCTTGCATCTTGCATTTCTAATTCCCCTTTAATAATTTAATTAATTACTTTAATTAAATCTAAGGTCATGTCTCATCACTTTACATATTATAAAGTTGGCCCTTTACCCTAAGTGTTCCCCTTTTCATCTTATTCCTCTAATGAATTATTTTATCATAAACTTTAATTATGTCTTATTTTGACCGTTTAGGCCCGATTTCACATATCAAAACATCTCAAAATCAGTTGTAACATTGGGATGCGCTCTAATATCATCATATCTAATGACCCCAAAAATTTGGTGAAAAGTTGGTCGGACCATGGTGGGAATGCACATGGTCCGTGGCTTTTTCCCCAAAATTTTGGGGGCACAATCCTATGATATAATAATGCTTAACCCTAAAATATCAACAGAAAATTCAAATCCTGGGTCAGCCTAAACATGAAATTAAGATATAGGGTTTCATACTTAAGAGCTCTCTGTCTTCGTTTGAAGGGGTCTTCTTCTAAGAATCAGAGAAATTTTTTTTGGAGCATTAGAGCCTTCTTTGTAGTGAAAGAGTAGATCTTTGAAGTCTTCAACAACATTCAACATTCATTCATCAAACATTCATCAAGCATCATTTTATCAATTGGGGGCTTTTGAAGATGTAGAAGAACAATAGGAGATCACCGACTAATGATTTGCTTGTACCTCTCCCTTGGAGTTGGGTATGGTTTCATGTCTTTGCATAAGCTTCATTTTGATTCACATTCATGCTTTAGATCACTTTGCATTGTGGATTTATAGCATTCACTTTGTCAATTATAAGCAATTAGGGTTTACTCTTTAGGGTTGCTCTAGATTGTTTACTTTCATTCTTAGGATCTTGCACACACATTTTCAATACATTATATGCTATTCGTGGAGGTGGAAATCACCAACATGGGGATTTGAATAAGGCAAAACCCTATATAGCCACCCCAAACCCTCTTTTTCAACTTCAGGTACAAGTTTAGATCCAAGTGTTGTTGGAAGTTTTGGGATCGAAAGAGCACATAGGGACTGTTTTGGGTTGCAGATCTTGGCAAAAACCCCAAGGATAGGGGTGTGGTGCCCTAGTCCTACCTAGGACAGTGGCGTGGTGCCATGGTCCTGCCTAGGACAGTGGCATGGCACCATGGTCCTGCCCTCTGTCAACAAGACTTGGCAGAACAACACTTTGCAGGTCTCAGAATCCCTCATGTCAGTTGCAGCTCCAAAATTGCAGAATCAGGACAATGGCATGGTACCTTGGTCTCGAACATTTCTGCTCAGATTTCAGGCACAGGTACACCTCTGATTTTTCCTTCTAATCTATACTTTGTAGTAGTGCATCATTTTTTCTTTGATCTGCATTCTCAGATTAGGGTTTGCTTGCTTACTTGCTTTCTAGGTTAGAATACATTTGGCATCATTCCTCTCTCTCATTTACAACAAAGGAATAGAAAACCTAAAGAGGTAATCCACATCTCTCTCTCTTTCTCATAAGAAGTAGCTGACGTGCATTACCTCCCTAGTATCTTTCCTATTCCATGAGTGTGTATGAGAGTGGGATTAAGGTTTCCATACTTAGTCTCACTTTTTCCCCTACACACATCTACAAAATTACTAGAATTATCAACATAAATAGTATCCTTATTAACAAAGTTCACATCTACTGAATTAACAGAATTAACATCTAGAGCATTAGCTTCCTTATTAATAAAATTAACAACAACAGAATTAGGATTCTTATTATCAATAGTCATCTTATAGGCATCACTATCCTTATTCAATTTATCCACAGAAATAGATTTTCCTTCAAGATCTTGGACCATCTATTTAACAAATGAGTGTTTACCTTTAGGGTTGGGAGGAGAAGTAAGATTAAAGGCCCCATAATGAATTGTTTTGGGATGAGGAAGGGATTTCAATTTATCCAGTGCCAACTATTGTGGATTTTTTACCCTCATCCTTCCTGAATTGGGCAGGTCATTATTCATTTGAGCCAGAGATATTTCAAGCGCAAAATGAGGAGGCGGGTAAGAATTAAAGCTCCCGAACTCCATATTTTCATCAAAAGACAAGAGAGGGCCAACCGTCTTTGCCATGGCCTCAACTATCGATTTAATCAACTCATTTAGCTTGTCTAAAATAGGGGCTTGCACTTCCATCAGTTCAATAGAGGAGGCCATATTTTGGTTTCTCTATAGGCCTTTCTTAGTAGTTGGATTAGGGTTACGTTTAACCAAAATAGGGCAATTTTTATGCATATGCCCTTTGTGTCTATAGAGGAATCATGTGTTTAGCCCCTCGAGAATCTCAATGGAGCAGGTAATGAGATCATCATTCATCAATATTTTGATGGTGTCGGGAATATCTTTACCCGGGTCAATCGTAATGAGCATCTGAGCATCAAGGCTTGGGATCAAAGAGGGCAAATGATCAACCCTAATAATCTTGCCAACTGACTGAAGGAGTTGTGGAATGAATCTCCACAATGATGAGGGAATATTCTTGAAAATGATCCATCTAAGGCTCGAAAGGGCAAGGATCTCATTGCTAACCGCCTCGAGAGACCACTTGATAGCCCTGAAAGTACATTTGCCATCTTACAAGCATATTGAGAAGGTTGTTGATGATTATGGACATAACTGATTAATGATGTTTTACTATCTTGATATTTTAATTTTGTCATTGATGTCAAGAAATTGATTTTCTAATTCAGTCTGATGTTGCCATATCTTAAGAAATATGATATGAAGATTATAAAGAAGTCGGTAAAGACACAAGAAAGAATATGATGAATAAAGGGATAAGTTATTCAATGGGCAACTCTACCAAGTCAGACAATGATGAGATCTTGATGTTTTAGATTGTTCTAACATCATACATATGTTGTAAAATGTAAAGGTTAATACTATACTATGTTATCAAGCAAAGAACCTAGTCGGTAAACCCTAAGGAACCTAGTCGGTAAACCCTAAGGTTATCGCAATCGGTTAATGAAGACAGAATGTCTACCGAGGAAAGTTTAGTATTCACCGAGTTGTAACCGAGCTATAACAAAATGCATCAAATGTTTACATGTGATATTTAATGAAAGATGCTAATGAGCTAGAGCGGATCAATGATTGGCAAGCCGTAGAAAAAGTTTGTTAACAAATCTAAGGCAATGGAAATTTGGCATGAAGATCTACAGCTCAGATTGAACCACATTACCCTAACACAAGTTCCAAGATGAATGTGCAAGTTTCGAGGTGGGGTAAAACATTTTCAGATCGAAAGATACAATGAACCTGGACAAGATTGAAGATCTGATGGCTATGATTGATCATGGGAAATGTGATCAAGGAGATTAAGCGGTTAGAAGATTGTTTATAAATAAGGAACTGTTGATAAACAATGTATGTGGGCAAGTGTATGCACAAGGATGCTACATAGTTATTACCGAGCACAGAAGTTTGAAGAGCTGTTAGAATAACAGAGTATTGATGCCCAGCAGATAGACAAGATTAGTTCTATGTCTAGATTGTATTGAACAAATAGGAATCTGCTTTAGCATTTTAGATGTGAAGTTGCAGATAAATTGTATTACTATTATTTTGTGAAAGTGACAGGAAATCTCTTAACCGAGTGGACTTAACAGTCTTATATGTAAATCCTCTAACAAGGTGACATTCTGATTGAGTGTTTGAAATCCTTTGACAAGGTCACTTCTAACAAAGTGAAGATCCTAACAGATCCGAGGGAAATCCCTTAACCGGGTCACATCTAGTAATGTGTTTTGTAATCTTTAACAGGATTAGCTTTTAACCAAGCATACTCTAGAAGAGTATATTTCTTAGTGGGTCTAAAATCCCACAGTGGTTTTTCCCTATTTGGGTTTCCACGTTAAATCTGGTGTTATGAGGTTTATATTGTTCATATGCTTTTGAGTTTGCATGTTTGACAGTTTTTGATTATATGACTGATATATGTTACCGAGGTTGAATCTGATGTTTTTATGGATGAATAAGTTTGTATGATTCACCCCCCCCCTCTCATCTTGTTGGTTGTTGGATCTGTACTAATATTAAGTATCAGAACTATCAATTGGTATCAGAGCTTTGGACTCCGAAAGGAAAGTTTAAAGGCACTTGAGTTAAAGATCCAAAGATGTATAAGAGGGATGCACCTAAGCTGAATAAGTCAAGTTTCTCTACATGGCAGAAAAGGATGAAGCTACATCTATCAGGAGTTGTAGAATATGCTTTATACTATCTGGAGAATGATTTTGTTGCACCGAGCACCTACCCATTGACTATGGAAGAGATAAAGGCAAAGCAAGAACACATTCAAGCAATGATTGAAATAACATCTGCATTGATCAATTCTGAGTTTAATGATCTAGAAGGCTGCAATGATGCAAAAGCAATGTGGACTAAGCTCATATCTGTATATGGAGGAGATGAACATGTTCAAAGAGAAAAAGTTGATATTCCAAGAGGACAACTTGAATCTATGAGGATGAATGAAGGTGAGAACATAACCCAGTACAGTACAAGACTAAAGGAGATTGTAAATCAAATCAAAGGAGCAGAAGGAACTATTGAAGAAAAGGATGTGACAAGTAAGTTGTTAAGAACCCTTCTACCTACCTATGCAATCCGAGTCTCTGCAATCAATGAATTGAGGTATGTACCTAATATGCTAGTTTCCTTGGATGCCACTCTTGGTAAGCTACATGCATTTGAGTTAAGTAATTTTGATAATAGTGGGTCATCGGTAAATAAAATTGAATCTGCATTTAGTTCTTTTCATCTGAATGAATCTAATGATTACAATGAGAGAATGTATAAGTACTCTGAAGGAGATCATTATGGAGCAAGTGAAAGATTTTAGAAGAACATGGAGGAGGTACATAAACTGTATGAAGAAATCAAAAAGCAAGAAAAATTTGAAGCACTATTGGCCAAAAGGTTACCGAGAGGCAAAGGTAAGTATAAAGGAAAACTACCTTTGAAATGTTTCAATTGTGATAAGATTGGACATATGGCTTCTAACTGTCCTAACAAAGATTTCACTAAAAAGAGAGATTACCGAGATGACAAACAAAAAGATAATCATTACAGAGGACATTGAGACTTCAGAAGAAGAGATAGAAAGACATGCTTAATTGCTGGTGAGGAATCTGAAGATGATAAATCAAATGAGACTGATACGGAGCAAGTTGTTTATGTGGCTATTAAGGATGGATCAAATGAAGAAAGGTATGAAGAAAAAGCCCTAATATCTCACATAAACACTAATGATTCTTGGATTATAGATAGTGGATGCTCACATCATATGACAGGAGATAAACACAAGTTTGTTATGTTAGAAGATTATGATGGAGGCTATGTTAGATTTGGTAATGATGCACCATGTCCGGTAAGAGGTAAAGGATCCATAACACTTCTTGATAAAGCAAGATGCAATGATGTTTATTGGGTTGAAGGTTTGAAATATAATTTGTTAAGTGTAGCACAGCTAAACAACACAGGTTACCGAATAGAATTTCAAAAAGGAATTTTCAAAGTTCATGACAAGAATGGAAAGTTAGCTGCTACCGGGACACAAACAAAAGGTAATACATTTCACCTTGACTCTACTCACAACAAGTGTTTGCATGCAAAGATTGATAATACCTGGTTATGGCATAAAAGGTTTTGTCATGTTAATTTTGATAATTTGATCAAGATAAGTAAGAAGCACAGAGTAAGAGGTCTACCGAGTCTTGAAAAACCTAAGAATGCTATGTGTCGAGGATGCCAGATGGGTAAGTTGACAAGATCCAACTTTACAAGTAAGTCATACACTTCTAAGGGAATTTTAGATCTTGTGCACACTGATCTTTGTGGTCCTATGAAAGTTCAAAGTTATTATGGTGATAAGTATTTCATATTATTTGTGGATGATTATTCAAGGATGATGTCAGTAATGTTTTTAAAAGAAAAGTTAGAAGCTTTTCAAATGTTTAAGTGGTACAAGGCTAGAGTTGAAAATGAAATGGGAAGACAACTGAAATGTCTTAGATCAGATAGAGGAGGAGAGTTCACATCTGATGATTTCAACCTATTTTGTAATGATCATGGTATTAAAAGACAAGTCTCTGCACCAAGAAATCCATTGTAGAATGGAATAGCTAAAAGAAGAAATAGATCTATTGTGGATTGTGCTAGAACACTGATGATTGAGAAGAAGGTTCCACAAACATTTTGGAGAGAAGCAATAAGCACAACTGTTTACACCTTGAACCGAGTTCAATTGAAGAAAGGTACTTTGAAGACACCTTATGAAATCTGGTATGGCAAGAAACCTAATGTAAGTTATTTTAAGATCTTTGGAAGCAAATGCTATGTATAAAGATGATAGAAATGGCAAGTTTGATCAAAAAAGTGAAGAAGGAACATTTCTAGGATATTCTTCTAGAAGCAAAGCATTTAAATATCTGATCAAATCATCTAACAAAATAATAGAAAGTGCAAATGTGAAAATTGATGAATTTGCAGAAAGAACTGATGATAGGAATTCCAAAGAACCAGAAGACTATGATGAATTTTTCTATGTGCAACCGAGAAGTCCTACCGAGATAAATGTTGAAGGAAATGAGGAAGATATCCAGTTATCGAGTGATGAAGAGTATCATACAGAGCCTACCGAGTCTGTATTAGCCAAATATGTCAAAAGACACCATGCACCAAGTCAGATTATAGGAGATAAGGATGATCCAGTGATGACAAGGAACAAACTGAGACAGAACACATGTTTGATATCTGAATTTGAACCGAGAATAGTGAAAGAAGCATTCAACAGTGAAGATTGGATAAATGCTATGACTAAAGAGATTGATCAAATCAAGAAGAATGACACATGGACACTGGTCCCAAGACCGAAGGACAAAAATGTAATCGGTACAAAATGGATCTTCAAAAACAAGCTAAATGAGAAAGGTGAGGTCATTCGGAAAAAAGCAAGATTGGTTTGCAAAGGTTATGCCCAAGAAGAAGGAATTGATTATGGTGAGACTTTTGCATCTGTTGCTACACTTGAAGGAGTTAGAACATTGTTGGCATATGCTACTTTCAAAAACTTCAAGGTATATCAAATAGATGTCAAATCTGCATTTTTGAATGGAATATTAGAAGAAGAAGTTTTCATTAAACAACCTGAAGGATTTGTTGAAGACAATAATAAAGATCAGGTATGTAAATTGAACAAAGCTTTATATGGTTTGAAACAAGCACCTAGAGCATGGTATGAAAGATTGCACTCTTATTTGATTAAGATTGGTTTTATAAGGACAAGTGAGGACAACAACATGTACATGAAGAATGATGAAAATGGAATACTAATCTCAGCCATATTTGTTGATGATATTATATTTTGTGGAAATGACTCTCTATGCAAGAACTTTAGAAATGAAATGAGCAAAGAATTTGAGATGTCATTAATCGGTGAGATAAAGTATTTTATAGGCTTACAGATACTGCAAATGAAAAATGAAATTTTCATTACTCAATCCAAATACATAAAGGAAATCTTGAAGAAATTTGGAATGGAGGATTCAAAGCTAGTAAGTACTCCTATGACTACAAACTGCAAACTATCAAAGAATGATAAATCTGCATCTGTTGATGAGACACTCTACCGATCCATGATTGGAAAACTACAATATGTTGTTCACAATAGGCCAGATATAGCACATGCAGTAGGTATTGTTGCAAGATTCTCTGCAGATCCTAAAGAAATACACATGACAACAATCAAAAGAATTTTCAGATACTTGAAAGGCACTGAAGATTATGGCTTAGTATATTAGAAAGGAAATGATTTTGATTTAAAAGTTTATACTGTTGCTGATTAGGCAGGCAACATTGATGACAGAAAAAGCACAAGTGGAGGAGCTTTCTTGTTAGGAGAAATACTAGTGAGTTGGCTTAGCAAGAAACAAGGATGTGTTTCTCAGTCAATAGCCGAAGCTGAATATGTTGCTACAACACTTAATTGTACCAACATTGCATGGATCAAACAATTGTTGGAAGGAATAAATGAGAAAGTTACCGAGCCAGTAACTATATTCTATGACAATACTAGTGCCATTAATATTTCAAAGAACCTTGTTATGCACTCTAAGACAAAGCACATATCTATCAAATATCATTATCATAGAGAAGAAGCTCAAGAGAAGAAAGTGGTGTTGGAATATGTTAACACAAAGGAACAAATAGCTGATATCTTCACCAAGCCACTAGCAAAGGACACTTTTGAATATCTCAGAAGTAAGTTAGGGGTTCTACCCCTATCTTTTACATACTGACCGAGATCGGTGAAAGAATCACTTCGATGAATTTATTGAATATCTTTTAATAAGTCGATGCTAGAGTGATACACTTTAGAATGTTTTTCTGAAAGTGTACTGGAAATAATACTAGGATAATACAAAAAATGATACAGGGAATAGGAATTGTAAACAAATGCTCTGACCGAGACTCACTTGATACACAATAGCAGGAAATAACTTCTTACAGCAAGAAATTATGTTTTAGTTCTATTCTTCTTGGCATTTTTGTCAAAGGGAGAGAAGACCAAGGAGAAGACCAAGGAGAAGACCTACCTAGGGGGAGAAAACTGAGAAAAGACTACAGATTGAAATAAAGATTGAAAACAGAAGAGAAGTCTGATGTATGGGGGAGAGCATTTCAGCATTTCAGAATCACAACAATCTGAATTTTTAAAGGTCAAATCAATTGGTTTTGCCATCAATGCCAAAGGGGGAGATTGTTGGCAATATTACAAGGATATTGAGAAGGTTGTTGATGATTATGGACATAACTGATTAATGATGTTTTACTATCTTGATATTTTAATTTTGTCATTGATGTCAAGAAATTGATTTTCTAATTCAGTATGATGTTGCCATATCTTAAGAAATATGATATGAAGATTATAAAGAAGTCGATAAAGACACAAGAAAGAATATGATGAATAAAGGGATAAGTTATTCAATGGGCAACTCTACCAAGTCAGACAATGATGAGATCTTGATGTTTTAGATTGTTCTAACATCATACATATGTTGTAAAATGTAAAGGTTAATACTATACTATGTTATCAAGCAAAGAACCTAGTCGGTAAACCCTAAGGAACCTAGTCGGTAAACCCTAAGGTTATCGCAGTCGGTTAATGAAGACAGAATGTCTACCGAGGAAAGTTTAGTATTCACCGAGTTGTAACCGAGCTATAACAAAATGCATCAAATGTTTACATGTGATATTTAATGAAAGATGCTAATGAGCTAGAGCGGATCAATGATTGGCAAGCCGTAGAAAAATTTTGTTAACAAATCTAAGGCAATGGAAAGTCAGCATGAAGATCTACAACTCAGATTGAACCGCATTACCCTAACACAAGTTCCAAGATTAATGTGCAAGTTCTGAGGCTGGGTAAAACATTTTCAGATCGAAAGATACAATGAACCTGGACAAGATTGAAGATCTGATGGCTATGATTGATCATGGGAAATGTGATCAAGGAGATTAAGCAGTTAGAAGATTGTTTATAAACAAGGAATTGTTGATAAACAATGTATGCGGACAAGTGTATGCACAGGGATGCTACATAGTTATTACCGAGCACAGAAGTTTGAAGACCTGTTAGAATAACAAAGTATTGATGCCCAACAGATAGACAAGATTAGTTCTATGTCTAGATTGTATTGAACAAATAGGAATCTGCTTTAGCATTTTAGATGTGAAGTTGCAGATAAATTGTATTACTGTTATTTTGTGAAAGTGACAGGAAATCTCTTAACCGCGTGGACTTAACAGTCTTATATGTAAATCCTCTAACAAGGTGACATTCTGATTGAGTGTTTGAAATCCTTTGACAAGGTCACTTCTAACAAAGTGAAGATCCTAACAGATCCGAGGGAAATCCCTTAACCGGTTCACATCTAGCAATGTGTTTTGTAATCTTTAACAGGATTGACTTTTAACCGAGCATACTCTAGAAGAGTATATTTCTTAGTGGGTCTGAAATCCCATAGTGGTTTTTCCCTATTTGGGTTTCCATGTTAAATCTAGTGTTATGAGGTTTATATTGTTCATATGCTTTTGAGTTTGCATGTTTGACAGTTTTTGATTATATGACTGATATATGTTACCGAGGTTGAATCTGATGTTTTTATGGATGAATAAGTTTGTATGATTCACCCCCCCACTCTCATCTTGTTGGTTGTTGGATCTATACTTATATTAAGTATCAGAACTATCAATTAGGGTCCTCACACATGCGATTTCGAATCCTCTAGCCTGATCGGAGACCAGAGATTGCTCAACTTTTAGAAACTTCTTCCTTGGCCTCTGCATCACCCTGTCGACACTCTGCCCTAGAGAAAGGGGTAGGATAGGGGTGTGGCACTACTATCCCCCCTTGGACAGGGGCATGGTGCCCTTGTCCTCCCAGGACAGGTGCGTGGTTCCCTTGTCCTCCTAGGATAGGGGCGTGGCGCCCCTGTTCCTGCCCTATTTTGGGGTAGAACCCTTCCTAGTGTTGCATTGTTGGTTGTGCATTAGGCAAGAAACTCCCCCGATGTTGGCCCATGACAAAATTCAGATCCACTGACATGTATTTAAGGGGTCATTCATCCTCTCATTTGCATAAGTTGAATAGGTCTAAGTTGGATAGAATCAAGTAGAATAAGCGATCAAGCATTCAAGCATTCTTTTCCAGCATTGAGCATTCTCAAGTCTTCCTTCAAGGCTAGGTGTTGCATTCAAGTCAAGGATTCAACCATTGAAGAGGAGATTGATTTCAACATATAATTCCACACAAAAACTTCTATCAACATTGCTACTACAACCTCCCTTGAGGTGATTTACAATTCAGTCTTTTATTTACATCTACTTGCAAGTACTTTCTTTCATTACTTGGTTAATTCCAAAATTGGGGTTTGACCTAAAGGCAAACCCCCAATCCTAACCCATTTTCCTCTCTTTTATATGTGTAGGTTGCAGGTGCACAGCTGTACTTTTGGATTCGAGCTCCATTTGCAGAGGCGGAAAAACCCTTTTTGTTTCATGGATTTTTTCGAAGGACCGTGTACAATCCCGCCACAGTCCAGGCAACTTTTCTTCAAATTCGCAGGGCGACTTCGTCTCAACATATTATTGCCAGATTTAGGTGCACAACTTCATCCCATATTGTGATCTCAAGTTATAATTAGTTCTTTGTCACTTTTGCACTACATAATTCAATCAATTTCCTTTCCATTTCAAACAAGGAAGAGGGGATCAACTTAACATTCCCAATTCATTCAGAATTCAATCTACCATCTTCATGTGGAGAGATTGAATCTAGTGAATTATCCTCTCCTCTTCCTAATGTAACATGGTGAAAATTGTTTGAAGGGTAATCAATAGCGAAACTCTCATCTCTGTATGAGGGAAAGGGTAGTTTCCTTCTTGATCTATCATTCACCATTTTTCCACCATTACATTTTGGTGAACCCAATGTCTTGCATGCTTTCCTTGGAACGAAATTGCATATTTTTCATTTACAAGTTTCAAATTTCTGCAAACTTAGCAGTTAAATTATTAAAAACCCTAGTTTTTAATTAAAATTGAACTTGTGATTTGTAAAAAATGCTTGTGGTTATCTTAGATCTGAAAATTGTTTTTATTGTCAAATTCAATTTCCTCATTGTCTTGTTCAATTTGCAATTAAAATTTCCAAAATTAAGAGGTTACTTGTCAAAACCCTAATTTTCAAAAATCATCTTGAACTTGTGCAAAAATTGGATTTCCATTTAATTTTCAAATTTTTGATTGTTCTCAAATTTGTCTATAATCCTACAATTCAAATTTTCAACTTCCTCCATTTTTCCCAAAATTCAAATTTCAAAATTAAGTGGTTAGGTCATCAAACCCTAATTTTTAAAATGAATTGGATTTTGTGTGAATTTCAAATCAATTTCATTTACATTCAAATTTCTAAAAATTTTCCAAGGTGTCCCTATCCATTAGGTTTGACCCTTTTCAATATTCCAATTCAATTCCTCTTTTTTTTCAAAACCCTAATAGGGTCCTATTTTCACATTTGCACCTTCATTTCGCCCATCTAGAGATCGTAAAATTCACCAATTTTTCAGGGTTAGCTTTAAAATCATCATAATATCCATCCCTAAAAATTTCAAAAAAAGTTGGTTGGACCATGTGCGTTCTTTTTTCCTGAAATTTTGGGAGACTGTTATGACTGTATTTAATAGCCTAAATCCAGAAGATTGGCTGATTTTATTGTTTTTTGATCCCTCTAGAATCAGAAATACCTTCAAAATTCAACATTTCAAATTTCAAGAAATTCTTTAAAATTAAGAGGTTAATTATAGTCTGCTTGATTTTAAAATTAAGTCCCGAACTCAACAGATCACCGTCGAATGTCATTCCCTTCTTCCAACAAAGTTCAAATTATGTAATCATTATTTTCTTAAATTTTGCATTAACCAATTTTCTAAGCTTTGTTTCACAATTCAAAACTCAAGTTTTCCCTCTAGTGCATGAGTTTTACCACTATTAGTCCTACCTATCCTATCTCGGTTAGACGAAGCATTAGAATTAAGGCTTCCCAAGGTTTAATTATTGAGGAGATGGAGCCTAATTTGGGTGACATCTTTAATGAGAATCATGTTAATGCTTCCCATCCTAATCATGTGCCTATTCACCCCATTAATGAATCCCATGATGATGAAGAAGCTTTAACTAGGGTTTCTTCAGATCAACTTTCTACATTGTGTAAAGCAGAAAATTGAACCCTAGTTGCTCTCCCCTCTTCCAACTCCAAGGAGAGAGAAGAGAGGTTACTAGGATTGACGGTTTTCACTTAGGGGAGACTTTACATTCAAAAGAGGGGTTGAAACCCACAAGATCCAATCCCACACAATGCAAGATTAGATTCTAAATGAGTTTCAAGGGTTAAGACAGCAAGGCTACCCTCTTTTGTAAAGAATGTGGATAGAATGATTAAGCTAGGAATGCATAAAAAGTGAGAAAGATTCACTTATAAACTGAGATAGGGATATAGGATGAATTTGCAGACCTGGAATTAGTAGTAAAATGTCGAGATGACGCTGTCTTGCAAATTTGAGCAAAAGTTGACAGGACGATGGCGCCCGGCGTGCACACGGTCCTCCGAAAAATCCGTGAAACGAAGGGGGATCTGTTCGTCTCTGCACAAGGATTCCAGATCTTCAATTTCAGCCGCGTACCTGCAACCTACACACAGAAAAGTGAAGATGATTGGGGGGTTAGGGATTAGGGGTTTTCCCTTAGGTCAAACCCCGGTTTTGGAATTAACCAAGAAATGTAAATGTTTATAATGTAAAACAAGTACTAGTACTTTGTTGTAAGAATGTTTGTATTCTTACATGCGAAGGTGTAGATGTTTTTGTATGTTGTATGTTGTATGTTGTATGTGATCTCCTCTTCAATGGTTGAATCCTTGTCTTGAATGCAACACTTAGCCTTGAATGGAGACTTAGAATGATCAATTGCTTGAAGGAATGTTTGAATGCTTGAATGCTTGAATGTTTGAGTATCGTTTCCGCCTTTTTCCATCTTTTTCCAAATGGGAGAGGAAAATGTAGTTTATATACTTGTCAATTAGGGTTGATAGACTAATTTTTCCCGACCTTAGGCCGACCAGGAAATGTTATTTTCCAATTTGCAAACTTAAAGACCTAAAGCCCCAAAAGAGACCGGGCCCAAAATAGGGCCAGGGACCAGGGCGCTGGGCGCCATGGTCCTAGGGGACTAGGGCGCTGGGCGCCATGGTCCTAGGGGACCAGGGTGCTGGGCGCTCTGGTCCCACCTCTCAGGACAGCAGGGTGCAAGGAGGGATTAGGCAGGGTGCTGGAAAAATGCAGTTTTTGATGTCGTGGACAAGTTTCGAGGTCTCCATTCAAGTTCCATGTTGCATCGCCATCGTGAAGACCGAAATGCAGTCAAAATTGCAAGTGTCACAATTTTAGGACGCTACACATTGGACAATCAATTTGATAGCTTTCAACAATGGATGTCCCAAGAATACCCTAATAGTGAAGCTCTTCCATTAATCGAAGGTCTTAAACGCATGATTCAAAGTGATAAAAATGAAATTGATATATTGTGTGGCATTGCACATATTTTTTATTCTAATGCCATGCCTATCAAGAGTTGTGTTGAAACCCTAGGTTACTCACAACCTTCAACACAAGTCAATCCTTCAATTCCTTTGACTACTCCTATGACTAGTATTCTTACTTTCACATCTAACATCATGGCCACTTCAACTCAAAATGTCATCCCTACATCAATTCATCATGGGGGAAATCCCTCTTCTTCATTAAATCCTCCATCTTTACCTATGTCTTCCATAAGTGTTCCTATTATTCCTCAACCAATCAGTTTGACACAAGGGGGCAATTCCTTCAACAACTTTATTCCTCCTTTAAGTGTCTCTTTTCCTACTCATTCATCACCAATGCCTACTTATCATAATGTCCCACCACCTTATTCTCAGTCCATGCCTTCTTTCAATAACATCACACCACCTTCTCAATCACCTATGTCTAACATCAATTCTTCTACTGAAATGACAATTAACAATGTTTCTCAAACAATGTCTTCCTTACAACAACAAATTGCTTCCATGAGTCAATCCAAGTTTAGTGTGCCCACCTTTGATGTTGCGAGCCCACTTTCTCTCGATGTTGTTAAAGTCGTGCCACCTGAACATGTGGAGATCCCTCAATTGGAACTCTATAATGGAAAAGGTGATCCTCTTACGCATGTCAAAACATTTCAAACCTTGTGTACTAATTTTGCTTATGATCAACGATTGCTTGCAAAACTGTTTACAAGAACACTAAGAGATAAGGCTTTACAATGGTATTTCTCTCTTCCTTCTTATTCTATCACTTCTTTTCAACAACTAGCAAATGCTTTCATCCAACAATTTCAAAACAACATTGGTCCTATAATCACTCTAAATGATTTAATGCATTGTAAACAACGTGTTAAAGAAAAAGTGAATGATTTCATTGGTAGATATAAGCATGTGTGCTCAAATTTCTTTTCATGTACCTGATAATGATATTCAAAGAATTTTCATTTCTAATTTGCAAAAATATCAGGGAAAAACTTCTTTTGTCTAAGTTTACTTCCTTTCCACAGTTGTGCACAACACTCCACAATTATCAACTGGTTGTGAGTCAAATGGAGAAATCCACTTCTATGGGTCCAAGTGATAAGGGGGAGAGTGTTCAACAACCATTTGTGAAGTTAAAACCAACAAAAAGCTTCATCAAGTTCAATGGTCCAATCAACAACAACCATCTGAATACTACAACAGGTGTGCCTTCTATTTCTAAATTTTTCCAAAGAGAGACAATTTACTCCTTTGAATGAATATTTACTTAGTATTATGTCTCAGTTGTTGCACATAAATGTTATCAAACTTCCTCCTATAAAAAAAATTGATCCTTCCAAACTTGCATCTCCTTATTTTGATAACAATTCTTTTTGTCAATTTCATCGTCAACCTAGTCATGATACTGAGAAATGTTTTGCATTGAAAAATAAGATTCAAGACTTGATTGATAATAATACTATATATGTGGTAGGTGTGAGTGATAAAGGGAATAAATCAGTAGCTCCTCCTAATCAAAATATTAAGATTTTCACTAATCCCTTGCCATCTCATACCTCTAACGTTATTGAGATTGTGCCTAATTCTCTCTCTTTTGAAGAATTCACCTCTATGGCTCCAAACTTGGTTAATATGGTAGAGACACAAGATATTCCTAAGGATTCTTGTATTACATTTGACCCTAGCGAGACCATTAGAGCACCCGGTGGCCCTTTATACATAGTTGCAAAGGTTAAGGATATCCCTTGCTGTGGTGCCCTGATTGATCCTTTTTGCATGGTTAATGTCATAACTGAAGAGTATCTTTTCTTTTTATGATGCATAAACCAATATATGATGCTTCTAATGTAGTTGTGAAGTTATTTGATGGCTTCTCTTGTCCTACCATTGGCTCTATCACCCTTCCTGTTGAAGTTCATGCTAAATCCATGGATGTTGAGTTTGTTATCATACCTTCTTCTGAGCAATTCCATGTGAAGTTGGGCTATCCTTGGCTATCTTCCATGAAGGCTATTACTTCTCCAATCCACAAGTGTCTTAAATTTCCTCACAATGGAGAAATCATAACCATGAACCATAGTTTATTTCGTCCATCCGAAAGAAGCCCTGGTGTTCCTATTGATCTCTTTTGGCCTAAACAATTTCAATCTCTTCCATCAAGGAGCGATGCTCTTTTTCAATCTTATCAAAAATGGAAGAATGATATGATATTATCCTTAAGTCAACCTAGATCCCCAACACTTGAGATCCCTATTATTCTTCAAGATGAGGTTCTTCCCCTCACAGATAGAACTAATCTCCCTCCTAAGGAAGATCGTCCACCTACCCCTATGGATATGACTTTACCTTCTCTTAAGAAGAGAACCAATATTCTTCCTAAGGTTAGACCTATACCTCCTCCTCATGATGGACCTGGTCTCCTACCTACACCTAATATTCCTCCTTTCTATGGTGCAATTCCACCTCCTTTCTCTTATCGAGAGAAGAGGCATGCTTCTATTGTTCAACCAAAAAGACCTAAACCTAAACCTTCCACTATCAAGGAGAGAAAAGTTCCTACTTTTTCAAATGTTCCTCCTCCTTCTCAGCCTTCCACTAAGACTCGACAGAATTGTTGTCCGAGAGAACACCGATGAAGACATCGTGTTCAATCTCATGAAGCTATCCCTCAAAATATTCAATCTCCTCAGACTCCTACATTTTACATGATTCCCTTTTATCCTAAGCAAGATGTTCAACCTACATCTCCAAATCATAAGTTGTATAAAATATGTGATGGTTTTACTCCTATTCGTGTTCTTGCTCCTCTTTCTCTAAACTTTGATGAAGAAATGGGTGAAAATGTTATTCATAATGGTAATACAACTCCTAATGCTTCTGACAGTGAGTATGAGTATGTTGATGTGGACAAGCATTTATTGGATGAGTTTTCACAACCCTAATCCTAGCTCCTAGAATCGAACAAAGTGACTTACAACATGAGCATAGTCCTTGTTTGAACCTTGTGATAGCTCCATCTAATGTGCTCTATGTTGCTCCTCTGGCGTGTTGCTCGCCTTCCCGAAATAGTGATCAGCAAGATCAGGAGGTGAATGTCGTGCTAGATTAGCAATATTAGCACTGCAGATCTTTCTCTCTCTCATTTATTTCTCTTTTGTGACCATTATTCTATGTGTATCCCTGTTCATTTATTGTTCCCTTAATGTCTACTTGGGGACGATGCAAAGCATTAAGATCTTTTCTTGGTCTCTTTCATGTTGACTCAAAAGACATTCTCTCTTCCTTTTTCCTCCAAGGTAGTGTCCTTCTTTGGGGAATGATGATTATTATATGCGCATATACATACATGATATACATGAGTTATCATACAACATACTGACCCCAAGGAAAGTGACACTACCTCATGTTTTGTGTTCATTATCCTTGGATTTATTCCTCGATTGGGGAATAAATCCTTGCGATAATGTGCTCCCTTTCTTCTCTCTCTTGGGTGTATCGTACCTTAAAGAAATCGCACTTGATAAGGCATGTGCAATCTCTTTAACATGGGGGCATAGACTCTGCCCATACTTTCCTTCTTGTGATACTTAGAATTACTTAGTGAACTTTGTTTTGCTTTGTAATCTTTGGTATCCTTGCTTTCATGACTCATAGTGAAGGGAACTTTGCTACTTGCAGTCATGGTTCTCCCCTTCTCGATCTTCCCTTTTACTTTGTCAATCAAAGTCGTAAGATCCTAAGTCCACTAGGGTCTTGGCGCATCTTACCTCCTTGACACGGTAAAAGTCTTTTAGTCTTGTTTCCTTGAACTTTACCGGCAGTATTAGCGTACATTTATACTCTCGCTAAAGTGGGGGCTAAATGTAATGTCATAAAATTGTGACCCTAGTAATTTTTTACTGCATTGGGGTCCTCACGCACTTGAGTTCGAATCCTCTAGCCTGATCAGAGGCCAAAGATTGCTCAACTTTCAGAAACAACTTCTTCCTTGGCCTTTGCATCACCCCGTCTGCACTCTGCCCTAGAGAAAGGGGTAGGACAAGGGCGTGGCACCACTATCCCCCCTTGGACAGGGGCGTGACATCCTTGTCCTCTCAGGATAGGGGCGTGGCACCCCTGTCCCTGCCCTATTTTGGGTCAGGACCCTTCCTAGTGTTGCATTGTTGGTTGTGCATCGGGCATGAAACTCCCCCGATGTTGGACCGTGAGGAAATTCAAATCCACTAACATGTATTTAAGGGGACATTCGTCCACTCATTTTCATAAGTTGGATAGGTCTAAGTTGGATAGATTCAAGTTGTATAAGTGATCGAGCATTCAAGCATTCTTTTCCAACATTGAGCATTCTCAAGTCTCCCTTCGAGGCTAGGTGTTGCATTCAAGTCAAGGATTCAACTATTGAAGAGGAGATTGATTTCAATGTCCTCCTTTTCCTCTCTTTTCTGTGTGCAAGTTGTAGGTAAGCAGTTGTACTTTTGGATTCGGGCGCCATTTGCAAAGGCGGAAAAACCCTTTTTGTTTTGCAGATTTTTTAGAGGATCGTGTACATTCCCACCATAGTCTAGGCAACTTTTCATCTAATTTGCAGGGCAACTTCGTCTTGACATATTACTGCCAGATTTAGGTGCACAACTTCATCCTATATTCTGATCTCAAGTTATAATCAATTCTTTGTCACTTTTGCACTACATAATTCAATCAATTTCCTTTCCATTTCAAACAAGGAAGAGAGGTGAAAACTTAACATTCCCAATTCATTCAGAATTCAATCTACCATCTTCATGTGGAGAGATTGAATCTAGTGAATTATCGTCTCCTCTTCCTAATGTAACATGGTGAAAAGTGTTTGAAGGGTAATCAATAGCGAAACTCTCATCTCTCTCTGAGGGAAAGGGTAGTTTCCTTCTTGATCTATCATTCACCATTTTTTCACCATTACACATTCATCCATAAATTTGTGGGTCGGACAATTAGAAACGTCTATGGCTGTTAATAAAATTGCAACATCCTTCAATCTATTTTTTTCTGCATCAATAGCATCCAACATGGAAGAGTTTGGAGTTGCAGAGAGGGAAGAGCGAGAAGAGAAAGGGGGCACCCTAATGTCAAGTTTAGCTAAATCACAGATAGGGTTAGAGTCCAAATCAAGAAATGCTGATTTGAACGACTTAGGAGGAGTCGAGCCCTCAACACAAGGGCCACCACTGGAATCACTCGACATAAATGCTTGAGCGTGCAAGTGGGCATAAAGAAAAACAAAGAGCCCACAGAAATGACCAGATGACGACCATACATTAACAAGACAATAAATGAAGAAGAGCCGAGAGAAAGAGGTAGAGAAACTCACCTATGTGGAGGAGGCCGCTTGCACTCCTCCATGTCAGAGGCTAAGAACCCCTACATGAACACTGAAACCCTACGGATTCAACGCCATATATGCTAATTGTAGACACCTAAAATTGTCCTGTCTAATTAAATAATATTTTTATTTATTTAATTATTTTATCCTAATTCTTCTATTAATTAAATAAATCCTTATTTATTTAATTAATTCATTTATCCTCTTCTAAGCCTTTTCTCCTTTAAATAAATACTATTATTTATTTAAATTGTCATTTTCCTAAATTAAATAAATACTTTTATTTATTTAATTGATCCCATTTCTTCTATTAATTAAATAAATCTTTATTTATTTAATTAATTCATTAGTCTATTCTACCCATGACACATGTCATTCATCTCTTAATTCCTACACTACCTACCCCCCTTATTATTTTCTAATTTCCTCTACCTACCCTCTAATCCTAGCCAACCATTTATCTTTTACACCTCTCAATCTTATCCCTCCTTTTCTTATAGTGTCTTCTATATAAGGAGATACTTCCTTCATTATCAATCCCTCCCAACCATTCTAGCATTTGAACTTTCATATGTGATCAAGCCTACTTGCAACCATATTTCTATTCTTTGTTGAGCTCTTGTGCACACATAAAATCTGAGAGCAAATATATCAAGCAAGATCAAAGAAGATAGGAAGAATGGAGATCCAAACTCTATTGGACATGTGATGGTATAATCTTTGTGATTTTGTTGATTTACATTGTCTTGGGTAATCTTCATATGTTATGGTGGATCTTTGTTGTTGTTAGGTTAGGGTTTCATGGTTGAATCTATTTAGTCTTTCAATATTGTTGTTTCCATTTTTACCATAAACATTTTGGCACGCTCGGTGGGACCCTTGTCCTTTTTCACTTAACATCTTGGTTGCAGATTTTATGCTTTTAAAGTTGCAGATCTGACAATTCCGACAACATTTCGACATTTTCGCGTCTGCGCATTTTTAGATTGCTTTCTTTTAATTTTTTGTCACGTCTGTGACCTCTGGAATCACGTTTGCGTCTTCAACACTATTTTATTTTTTGCAAACTACAGGGTCACGTATGTGTTCCCGCATCGCGTCTATGCACCTTTCAATCGAGTTTGTGTTCTATATCCACGTCTGTGTTGCCAAAACACGTTTGTGAGGGTTTAAGGCGCGTTTGTGTCCTTTAACCACGTCTGCGTGAGGTTTTATCATGTCTGTGTTTCCAATTTTCCAATTTTTGGTTTTCATTCTAGTTTTAAGGCTTTATTTCGTCATTTTGATTTCAAATCTGGTTTATTCCACCTAACATCTTGTGATCTAGCTAACAAATTGGTGCAGCTTGTCCTTGAAGCAAATCACATTATTGAAGGTGCCCTTTTCACAAAGTCTTTTGGATCTAAAATTTACCTAACTTGTGTGCTTGCAGGAGGGGTATTATTGCAAAACTACTAACACATCTTTGTTGCAAAATTTTGGCAAGGGTTTTTTATCTTTATTGTGTGCCTTGTTTTCATAGATTACCAAACACTTCAATTGGTGCACTAAAATTGAACTAGTGTCCTTTGTGTCTTGAGCAATAGCCTCTTTTTGTTCAATCTCTAAAGGGCCTCTCTCCCCGTGTGGTCATTAGGACTACTAGTGAGGAGAGAACAAGCCAAGTGGTAGCGAGGAAAACCCACCTCTTCCGAACCACTATAAATAATTGTATCCATGGTGAAAGCCATGGGTAATGTGTGTTGATTAGTTCATACCGACACTATGTCTCCCCATAAACCGGTTTGATCAAATTTATTTGATCAGTTGTAGGGCGTAACCCCTACCAGCTAGGAGCCTTTTATATTTATAGAGTTGAAAGTGTTGCATGTATGGCCACATGAGTGGATGCCCTTACTAGCACCTTTTTTTTTTAGAAAGCCAAAATCCTTCTAGTTGTTGGGGCAGGAGGTCGGACCTCTGGAGCAGCCCACAGACATATGGTTCTTAGTAGAGATACAAACTTCGCCACTGGGAGTTTTCGTGGGGACTGAAGCTTGGCTGCTCTGGAGAAGTGAGTGCAAAGGGTGGAGCCAGTGGAGTCAAGCATCTAAGTATCTGCTCTGAATAGCGTAGCCTTGGGGGAAACCCCATGTGGGATCAACAACTATTATCCTGGCCAACCATAAGAATTGTGCTTGTCTTATTTTAAACATTCAAACATTCAAGATCAAACATCAAAACATTGGAGTAAGAACAAGAACACAGTAAATGATGGCGTTGTCAATGCTATCACAATGAGACCCAAAATCATTCTTTCTGGATCAAGTTCTATAAACAACCAAGTAAACACTCAAGCAACTTCAAAACCACAAAGGAAATACACTACATTGGGAGAACCACTTGAGTCAGCTTTCAAGAAGCTAGTGGCAAACAAGATAATAACAATTCCAGACAATCCTCCATATGAGCCAAAGGTCAAACCAAATTGGTGGAATGATGATGAGTATTGTGAGTATCACACAAGCAAGGGACATAAAACAGGAAACTGTCATCAGGTGAAGAACATTATACAAGATCTTATTGATAGAGGTGACATTGAGATCGAAGGACATTCATCTAATCAAGAACATGAGATGTTTAAGGAGCCATTCCCTAAACATGACAAAGGAAAATCCAAAGCCACAGATGAGAAGACTAACTATACCAGAGCATCATATAACTATGATTCAACTATTAATCACATTTTGATGGATAATTATATCTCTACCATTTTCATCAAGGACAAGACGCCTGAAAATTCTACCCAAAGACCCAGAGTTGTCCTAAAAGGCATTGGACCTTCTTCTGAATGTAATGTCACAACTCGTCGAGGTAAAATCACCCTGCAAGGTGCTCCTGCTAAAATCACCGCTTCCTCATCAACCAAACCTAAGTACAATCTAGCAGAATAGCTAGGGAGGACGTCTACGCTTATCTCCATCCTTGAGATTTTACGCATATCCCCCGCACATAAAGCCATTCTTGACAAAACTTTGAGAGATACTTTCGTCCCCACTGATCTGAACATGGACCAGTTTCAAGCCATAGTGGGATATCTTTTCGTTACGCACTCCCTTACATTCACTAAAGTCGATGATGCCTCTGTAAGCCCACCACATAATGCACCTTTACAAATTGAAGCCTTCCTACACAAACATCGAATAAAATGAGTCCCGATAGATGGAGGAGTTGGTCTCAATATATGTACTTTGAACACAATAATATAATTGGGATATTTTGATAAAGTTGTAAATGCTACAAATAAAATTACAATCAAGACATATGATGATGAAGAGCGTTCATCAAAAGGCACAGTCACTTTACCTCTCAGAGTTGGGCCAGTTACGAAGGATGTGGTTTGTCAAGTCCTAGACCTCAATCTCACATACAACATATTGCTGGGATGTCCATGGATTCATGTGACGAGAGAAGTCTCGTCTACATACCATCAATGCATCAAGTTTCCTCACAATGGAGTTGAAGTAATAGTTAATGGGGATCCTAATCCATTTATATACTGCAACAATTTGAGGCCAAAAGATGAGACAATAATTCTATGGTGATTATGAACTCACCGAGACATTCTGAGAACCAGGTGAACCCACAAAAGAAGAGGAATTTCATAGAAATTTCAAAGTTGGTCAAGAAACAACCCCTGAGGATCCCACACAGTCTTTGTCTTTAGGTTCTCGGTCAAAATCATGAACAATAGGGATACCCATTCCAGAATGCACTTTTAGTGATGACAATTTGGACTCGTTCACGATCGAGACAGATGAGGAGAGTGCCAATGATGACCTCGACAACTGATCTACGATAGCTTGTCCCTTTATTGCTTTTTTGTCCACATATTCAATGTCGAATTCACTCAAGAGCATCACCCATTTTTCTAGTCTGCCAATAAGCATCGCCTTATTGAGAAGATACGTCAATGGATCGATCCTTGCGACCAACTTAGTTTTATGAGTTAGCATGTAATGTCATAATTTCTATGAAGAAAAAACCACAGCGAGACACACACGCTCAATTGGTGTGTAGTTTAGCTCATAACCGACCAAAGTATGACTGATGTAATAGACTGCCTTTTCTTTGCCCTCAGCATCTTGTTGCACTAAGAGTGCCTCCAGTGTTGTTGATGTAGCTGATATGTAGAGTAACAAGGGGTTGTTCTAGGACTGGTGGCATCAAAACTGGTGGGTTAAGAAGATAAGCTTTGAGTATCTGAAAATCTTGTTGACAGTTATCATCCCATTTGAATTGGATGTTTTTGTGTAGCAAGTGCTGAAAAGGATGACATTTGTCTACAAGTTATGCTATGAATCTTCGTATGGATAGGAGTCTTCCTTGTAAAGATCGAAGTTGACTTATATTTCTTGGTGGTGGCATTTCTAAGATTGTTTTGACTTTTGCTGGATCGGCTTCAATTCCTCTTTTTGAAACAATGAATCCCAGGAGCTTCCCAGAGGTTACTCCAAAGACACATTTCTTGGGGTTTAGTCTTACTTTGTATTTTTCCAACCGATCAAAAATGACTGAAAGGATATCAAAATGTGTATCTCTATCTATTGATTTTCCCAAGAGGTCATCAACATAATCTTCTATAGATACGTGCATGAAATCATGAAAGATAGTAGTCATGGCTTGTTGGTATGTAGCAGTTGTATTCTTTAGCCCGAAAGGCATGACATTCTAGCAGAAAGTTCCCCAGGGACAAGTAAATGTTGTTTTGTGTTGATCCTCAGATGCGATTTTTATTTGATTGTAGCTAAAGAATCCATCCATCAAAGATTACATTGCATGACCTATTGTGAGATCTATGATCAGGTCGATGTTTGGTAATGGAAAATCATCTTTAGGACAAGCTTTGTTAATGTCTCTGAAATATGTGCATATTTTGATGTTGTGATCTGGCTTACTGACTGATACCAAGTTGGAGATTCATTCAGGATAATCAATTGGGCGTATGAATTTGACATCCAACAACTTTTCAAGCTCTGCCTTGACTAATAATGCCACTTTTGGATGCATCTTTCTTAATTTCTATTTTACTGGCTTTGCTCCTGGTTTAACTGTCAAATGATGCATTACTAAGTCCAAATCCAATCCAGGCATATTGGTGTAGGACCATGCAAAATTGATTTGTCGCTCTATGAAGAAACTTATGCACTTTGGTCTTTCTCTCTCTATCAAAGATTGTGCCAGGAAGATGTTATGTGAAATCTCTTCTGTACCAATGTTTGTTTTGATGGTCTTTTCTACTAACATAGATGATTTTTCTTCATATGATGCAGGGAGAATGTCGAGCCTTCCATCTTCGGGCACCTCAGAGAGGTTTTCACCCTCAGATACGTCCTTTATTTTTACTTTTTTGGGGTCAAACAATGCCACAATGTGGTTTTCACCATAAAACCCATGATTTGTTTTTATTTTTACGTTTTTACGATTGGAAGGACCAACACCCTCACCAAAATATGCCACGTTGTTGAGTTCTATAGTGTATCCCGCCTTATGGTCCCCAAGTGGAAGATCATCTCGTATGCCTAGATAGTCAATAAAGGCTTCATCATTTTGGAATGTGTTGAATTGTACAGGTCCTTCATGGTCCCAGTCAATAAGTTGGTGGTGAACAAGGGGAAGGCCTTCAATGTTTTCGAAGTCAGTGGGTGTTAGGGTGCATATATATGTATTCAGGAGCAGGTATCTGATAGGGAGGACACCATATATTATTGAGAGTTAGTTGATAGACAGGGTATGCAGGTAGTTCGACAGGATATAGTGGATGCCACGAGGGTCAGGGATGTATGCATGGATAGTGAGGGATCAGGTGCATTTAGGGCCATTACTTTGGTATGATCAGGTTGTAACATAGATGTAGGAGATGGTTCCCATGCCTTGGGACATATGGGCAGACGTGGAGGATGCATGGATGGATGCATAGTACACTACATATTGGGCAGAGCATCTATTTCCACGGCTGACGGATCCAAGGGAGCCAATAGAGGGAGATGGTGGAGGTGATGGAGATGATAGTGGAGATGGCGGAGGTCGAGGCCAATGATGGAGGCAGGGCACAGTGGTAGAGAGGAGAGTGGCTCAAAGGAGAGAGGGCGAAGAGGAGAGACAAGTGCATGTAGTGAGGGGTAGAGGTGGATTATGACTACAGGTGCCAACAACACAGGTTCTTAGACAGGTATAAGGATGGGGATAGGGACAGGAGAAGCCATAGGAACAACCATAGGGACAGGGTGAGGGGAGAGAGGAGGAGGATGAGATACTATCCTTGAGGGAGATCTGCCAGGGACAGGTAGATGAGATCCAAGATCTGAAGAGGGATGGGGCTAGGCTCAGGAGACAGCTGAGGGACACTGAGTGAGAGAGATCAGGCTATTCAGTGCTATATAGAGGCTAAGACAGCACTGAGGGCAGGGAGGTAGGCAGCA
The DNA here is from genome assembly GCF_030272615.1 of Cryptomeria japonica. Lineage (NCBI taxonomy): Eukaryota > Viridiplantae > Streptophyta > Pinopsida > Cupressales > Cupressaceae > Cryptomeria > Cryptomeria japonica. The sequence continues at coordinate 96,638,021 of NC_081408.1, forward strand.
GAGGACACAGGAGCCAGATACGCCTATGTTTTGTAGGCAAGGGAGGAGATAGCCTACTGGAGAGACCTATACTATGGAGTGGTGCCACCAGATCAGTGGGCTAGGAGCTTCCAGAGATCATCGCGGACGATGACAACCTCTGGAGGGAGAGACAGGAGACAGGCGTCTAGTGGTGGGGTCATGGGTCCTCCACCACCATCAGATAGAGGGGGCAGGAGAGATGATCCTGGGGCAGGTCCTTCCAGGGTTCAGACTCCGTCGAGGCCAGCTGGCTCCAAGGGAGGGAGTTTGTCATAGCCTTAGAGGGCTCCCTATGTATCAGTGTTTTACCATTTTTGTATGATGATGTAGACACCTTCGGGTGATTGTAGCCATATGATTTTGACATCATTGTATCATGACACTTATAATTTTGATATATATATATATATATGAGATGATTCTTGCAACAACTATATGCATGTGCACCTATGTGATGTTGCTTCTATGTGATGTTTATGATATGGATGCAAATATGTACATAATGAAAATGCAATATTTTTTGTTCTTTTATGTTTTATATGTTATGCATATGCAAATGTATGAATGTATGAAATGCAAATGAATATGATAATGTATGTAACTATTTACATGATGAGAATGTAAAATGTGATAACACGTGTTGTGTGCAGGATATGGCGCAATTGTGATATCTATATGTATGTATGAAATGAGATATGTGGTAATGCAGGTGCAAAATACATGAAATGCAAAAAAAAATGGTGTGTCATTATACTCAGTCATGTGCTAGCGGGTTGCACAGACTTGGGAAGGATGATGGAGGTCAATCAAGAAAGGGGGATGGAAGATAAAAGATATGGAATTGAAAGAGCTTCTTGTGCTATTATCATCATTGAGCTTTATTATGGAAAATAGGTTATGACAATCGAGGCATATGTTCGACCCAGAAAATCATTGTACCTGTTTGCATGGAGATTAGACAGTCGCAAACAAGGAATGCCCCAACTCACACTAGACTTACAGTGTCCTCATATCCTTGGACAAGTCATAGCATTAGTAAGAGACAATCCACAGACAAAAAAGAAAAATAGGTGACAATACCCCATCCTTGCCTTTCTAGTCAAAGACATCATGGAGATAAAATCTCTAGTCAGAGACATCCCAGAAAAACTAAAAGACATGTCATCAAAAGATAAAATCAAAAGAAAACCAAGACTCGACACCAACATCCATTGTAGTCCTCAAGTTTAGTGTCTCTTGTCACTTGTATAAGTCTATTTGATTGTGGTCACAATGTTTACTTTCACAAAAGGATAGATAGCACTAAACCATAATGTTGTCTGAGTCTGTTGAAAGATTTGATTTTTTGAAGCCCATTGCTGCTTGCGTCTCATTTGAAACTGATACTTTATTGCGGAGAAGACAAAAATTTACTGTGGATTTGTGATGCAAGTGTTGCTTTATTGTGGATTGTGCGAGGATAGATTGAAGGAAGCTGGAAGAAACCGTTCTCCTTAGAACGTGTGATGCTCTCAGTTCCACACCCATCACTAGATGTAGGATTTGCCCTAGTCACAGATAGGAGTTGATTTATTATGGATGGAAAGGTTGTGAGTGTGTGCAAAGTGAAAGATGAAAGTGAATCCTGAAGGAGGGAGGAGCAATGTCTCTACGCATGGCATCGGTGACCTGGTTTTCACCATGGTACTTTCCCAAGGCGCCACTGAAGTGGTTTTCACCGTTGGACGAATTTATTTCTCTTTACTTTTTTGGATTTTTTTTTTTGTATTTTTTGAATTTTTGGATTTTTTTGTATTTCTGAATTAGGATATTCTAAAGAGCTATGTGTAAAACCTGTGAAGGTGCATGTTGTTGATAGGATCCTCCAAAGGTTCACCCTCTGGGGTTGAGAGCTGATATGCACCAGATCCATAGGCTGTTTTAATGATGTAAGGACCAAGCCAATTTGGTTTGAACTTGCCCTTCTTCTCTCTGTCTTGCTGATTTTTAGAATTTTATTTGAGAACTAAATCACCTACCTCAAATGTGTGAGGCTTCACCTTGTGATTGTAATTGCAACTCATTCGTTGTTGATAAGCCTTGAGATGATTAAAAGTAGTTTGTCTTCGTTCATCCAATAGTTCTAGTTCTTGTAAGCAAGAGACCCTGTAGTCTTCATCACTAATGATGTTATGCAAAGAGACTCATAAAGATGGTAACTCGACCTCAATAGGCAAGATAGCTTCAGTGCCATAGACAAGTGAATAAGGTGTGGCTCCTATACGTGTGCGAACACTTGTGCGATAAGCTCAAAGTGCGGGATTAAGTTGGACATGCCAATTTTGGCCAGCGTCATCGACTTTCTTTTCGAGGATTTTAAGAATAGTTTTATTAGACGCCTCAACTTGACCATTACCTTGGGGGTAATAGGGAGTGGAGAAAATATGGGTAATATGGAAGTGATCACAAAGTTCACGAACATCTTGGTTTTTGAAAGGACGTCCGTTATCAGTGATGACGGAAAGAGGAATACCATACCAACAAATGATATAGTTGACAATGAATGTAGCAATCTATTTTCCAGTGACTTGTGTAAGAGGCACGACTTCAATCCATTTTGTGAAATACTCTGTGGCAATGATAATGAATTTGTGGCCATTGGAAGAAGGAGGGTGAATCTTGCCTATGAGATCGAGTCCCCACTGACAAAAGGGCCAAGGAGTTGCAATCGATTGAAGTTCTTGTGCTGGTGCATGAATAAGGTCTCCATAGATTTGACATTGCTTAAATTTCTTGACAAAGTGATATGAATATTTTTCCATGTTGGGCCAATAATATCCAGTCCTGATGAGTTTCTTGGCTAAGATAGGACCACTAGAATGTGGACCACATATACCTTCATGAACTTCGTGTAACATAATCTGAGCTTCATCCCTTTCTAAACATCTAAGAAGAGTGCCATCTAGACCTCGACGGTATAGGATATCGGCTAAAATGATGTTTTGAGAAGATTGGCGAATGAAAGTGCGGTGTTGGTTGTTGGATAAGTCAGGAGGAAGGGTGTTGTTATGAAGGTATGTGAAAATGGAACCTTATAACTGGGAATCAGGACCAACGACACATATCATCTCAGTAGAGGTGATCTCATACAAGGGAACCAAGAGGTTATCCACCAAGAACTCATAGTAGGTTTCATTATGCGGTAGATCGATCAGTGAAGCAATAGTAGCCATGGCATCTGCGGCTCGATTTTCCTCTCTTGGTATCTACTCAAAGGTTATCTTTATGAAATATTGCTTGAAGTCATCTACCATTCTCTTGTGACGAATTAATTTTTCATCTTTTGTTTGGTAGTCATCTATTGCTTGACGAGTTACCAGTTGAGAGTCCCCAAAAACATGAAGTTCCTGGATCTTCCACTGAATTGTAATCCGTAATCCAGTTGTTAATGCTTCGTATTCTGCTATGTTATTAGTGCAAGGAAATGACAATCGGTATGATTTGGGAATGGAATCCCCTTGAGGTGTGATAAATAGGATACCAACTCCTGCCCCATGCTGCGTGTATGAGTCATCAAAGTAGAGTTGCCAAGGCTTCATGTGTGATATTGTCAGGATGGATTCATCTAGAAATTCTGAAATTAGAGGAGCACCATCTATCATGGGTGCATCTGCTAACTGATCTGTGGTAGCTTGTCACTTTATTTGTTTTCTGTCCACATATCCAATGTCGAATTCACTCAAGAGAACCACCCATTTGACTATTCTGCTAGTAAGCATCACCTTATTAAGAAGATACTTCAATGGATCGATGCTTGCGAACAACTTAGTTTTATGAGTTAGCATGTAATGTCGTAATTTCTGCGAAGCAAAAACCACAACGAGACACACATGCTCATTTGGTGTGTAGTTTATCTCATAATTGACCAAAGTACAACTAATGTAATAGACTGCCTTTTCTTTGCCCTCAGCATCTTGTTGCGCTAAGAGTGCCCCCAGTGTTGTTGATGTAGCTAATATGTAGAGTAACAGGGGTTGTTCTAGGATTGGTGGCATCAAAACTGCTGGATTCAAAAGATAATCTTTGAGTATTTGAAAAGCCTGTTGACAATTATCATCCCATTTGAATTTGATGTTTTTGTGTAGCAAGTACTGAAAAGGATGACATTTATCTACAAAAAATGCCATGAATATTTGTATGGGCTGGAGTCTTCCTTGTAAAGATCAAAGTTGACTTATATTTCTTAGTGGTGGCATTTCTAAGATTTCTTTGACTTTTGCTAAATCGGCTTCAATTCCTCTTTTTGAAACAATGAATCCCAGGAGCTTCCCAGAGGTTACTCCAAAGACACATTTCTTGGGGTTTAGTCTTACTTTGTATTTTTCCAACCGATCAAAAATGATTGAAAGGATGTCCAAATGTGTATCTTTGTCTATTGATTTTCCCAAGAGAACATCAACATAATCTTCTATAGTTACATGCATGAGATCATGAAAGATAGTAGTCATTTCTCGTTGGTATGCAGTGCCTGCATTGTTTAGCCCGAAGGGCATGACATTCCAGCATAAAGTTCCCCAGGGACAAGTAAACGTTGTTTTGTGCTGATCCTCATATGCGATTTTTATTTGATTATAGCCAGAGAATCCATCCATCAAAGATAACATTTCATGACCTGTTGTGAGATCTACGATCAGGTCGATGTTTGGTAATGGAAAATCATCTTTAGGACAAGCTTTGTTAATGTCTTTGAAATCTATGCATATTCTGATGCTGCAATCCGACTTACTAACTGGTACCAAGCTGGAGATCCATTTAGGATAATCAATTGGGCGTATGAATCTGACATCTGACAACTTTTCAAGCTCTACCTTGACTAATAATGCCACTTGTGGATGCATCTTTCTTAATTTTTGTTTTACTGGCTTTGCTCCTGGTTTAACTGTCAAATGATGCATTACCAAGTCTGGATCCAATCCAAGAGGACCATGCAAAATTGATTTGTCACTCTGTGAAGAAACTTATGAACTTTGGTCTTTCTCTCTCTGTTAGAGATTGTACCAGGAAGATGTTATGTGGAATCTCTTCTATACCAATGTTTGTTTTGACGGTCTTCTCTACTAACATAGATGAATTTTCTTCATATGATGTCAGGAGAATGTCGAGCCTTCCATCTTCGGGCGCCTCAAAGGGGTTTTCACCCTCAAATACGTCCTTCCATTTTACTTTTTTGGGGTCAAACAATGACTCAATCTGGTTTTCACTGTAAAACCCATGATTTGTTTTTATTTTTACATTTTTGTGACTGGAAGACCCAACACCCTCACCAAAATATGCCACGTTGTTGAGTTCTATAGTGTATTCTGCCTTATGGTCTCCAAGCGAAATATCATCTCGTATGCCTAGATATTCGATAAAGGCTTCATCATTTTGGAATGTGTCGAATTGTACAGGTCCTTCATGGTCCCAGTCAATAAGTTGGTGGTGAACAAGGGGAAGGCCTTCAATGTTTTCAAAGTCAGCGAGTGTTAGGTTGCAGATACAGTTATATTCAGGTATGTCAAGGTAGTTGTCAAGGTCATCATTGGAACTCTTCTCATCTATCTCGATCATGAACGAGTCCAAATTGTTATCACTAGAAGCGCATTCCAGAATGGGTGTCCTCATTCTTCGTGATTTCAACCCAGAACCTAAAGACAAAGACTGTGTGGGATCCTCAGGGGTTGTTTATTGACCGACTTTGAATTTTCTATGAAATTCCTCTTCTTCTGTGGGTTCACCTAGTTCTCTGAATGTCTCGGTGAGTTCATAGTCACTGGAGGATTTGTCTGAACCCCATTCCCATCCATTAGAGTCAGTGGAATAGCGGCTCTCTTGTTGATCATTGAAAATCATGATTTGTAATGCTTCTTTTGATTTGTGAGTGTTTATCTTGGAAGAGATGAAACCAAGCCCTTTCAAGTGCTGATTTTTAAATGTCAATTTTGGTTGCAAAGGTTGAGTGATACCTTCTTTTCTTAAACCAAGAGGAATTTTACCATCATACCCAAACTTTTGTAGGATCTTGAATCCTTTGCCATATTTTTCACATGGTATCTTGATGTGATCTTGTGTACCATCTTCAGGGTCCTTGTAAAGCATTTTGTATAAGTATTCTTCTTCCATTTCACCCCACTTTTCGAATATAGTAGGATCCCATTTTAGTGTAATGATAGATACCAATTTAGAAGGATGTGGTTGTCCATATTCTTTTGGTGAACTCATAACTTGTCGTAAGCACATGGTTTGATTTAGAGTGTATTCACCCATGCCTTTGTCTTGATATTTTCTTGTAAGCTCACCTTTCATTGATGTTGAAGGTTTCAATGATTCAAAGTCAATATATGTAGATGATGGGATACCCTCTCTATTAATTGGAATTATTTTCTCATCTTTTGGCCTCAAATTGTTGCAGTATATAAATAGATTAGGATCCCCATTAACTATTACTTCAACTCCATTGTGAGGAAACTTGATGCATTGATGGTATGTAGACGGGACTTCTCTCATCACATGAATCCATGGACATCCTAGCAATATATTGTATGTGAGATTGAGGTCTAGGACTTGACAAACTACATCCTTTGTAACTGGCCCAACTCTGAGAGGTAAAGTGACTGTGCCTTTTGATGAGTGCTCTTCATCATCATATGTCTTGATGGTAATTTTGTTTTTAGCATTCACAACTTTATCAGAATATCCCAATTGTATTATTGTGTTCAAAGTACATGTATTGAGACCAACTCCTCCATCTATCAGGACTCATTTTATTCAATGTTTGTGTAGGAAGGATTCAATTTGTAAAGGTGCATTATGTGGTTGGCTTACAGAGTCATCATCAACTTCAGTGAATGTAAGGGAGTGCGGAACGAAAAGATATCCCACCATGGCTTGAAACTGGTCCATGTTCAGATTAGTGGGGATGGAAGTATCTCTCAAAGTTTTGTCAAGAATGGCTTTATGTGCAGGGGATATGCGTAAAAGCTCAAGGATGGAGATAAGCGCAGGCGTCCTCCCTAGCTATTCTACCATATCGTACTTAGGTTTGGTTGATGAGGAAGCGGTGATTTTAGCAGGAGCACCTTGCAGGGTGATTTTACCTCGACGAGTTGTGACATTACATTTAGAAGAAGGTCCAATGCCTTTTAGGACAACTCTGGGTCTTTGGGTAGAATTTTCAGGCGTCTTGTCCTTGATGACAATGTTAGAGATATAATTATCCATCAAAATGTGATTGACAATTGAATCATAGTTATAGGATGCTCTGGTATAGTTAGTCTTCTCATCTGTGGCTTTGGCTTTTCCTTTGTCATGTTTAGGGAATGGCTCCTTAAACATCTCATGTTCTTGATTAGATGAATGTCCTTTGATATTAATGTCACCTCTATCAATAAGATCTTGTATAATGTTCTTCACCCGATGACAGTTTCATGTTTTATGTCTCTTGCTCGTGTGATACTCACAATACTCATCATCATTTCACCAATTTGGTTTGACCTTTGGCTCATATGGAGGATTGTCTGGAATTGTTATTATCTTGTTTGCCACTAGCTTCTTGAAAGCTGACTCAAGTGGTTCTCCCAATGGAGTGTATTTCCTTTGTGGTTTTGAAGTTGCTTGAGTGTTTACTTGGTTGTTTGTAGAACTTGATCCAGAAAGAATGATTTTGGGTCTCACTGTGATAGCATCGACAACACCATCATTTACTATGTTCTTGTTCTTATTCCAAAATCGTGGCTTGTCTTTTCCTTTAAAGTCTTCTTTGTTTTCTTTGAATATCTTAACGACTTCTTGCTCAATTAAGACCTTCTCTATTGCTGAGCCTTTCTCAATGACATCCTTAAAGGTGGACAAACAATCTTTCCTCAAGTCATAACCAATATCTTTATTAACATTTTGGGTGAACATCTCTACCATTTGTTTTTGTGGAATTTCACAAGAGCATCTGTTGGCTAAATTCCTCCATCTTCATAAGAATGATGAAAATGACTCCCCATCCTTTTACTTGGTGTTGCACAAAGTGGTGACCGATATATCTGTCTCTATGTTGTATAAGAAATGTTGGATAAAAGCTTCCGCTAGATCACCCCAAGACTTAATTCTAGGTGGAAGTTGGGAGAACCATTCCATAGCTTGATCACCTAAGATTTGTGGGAATAATCTCATCAAGTATGTTTCTTCTTTTTCTACCTCAATGTAAGTTATGAAGAATTATCTTATATGTGTCTTAGGGTCTCCTTTTCCTCTATATTTATCAAACTTAGGTGTCACGAAATGTGTAGGAAAAGAAGGCATTGGAATGCTTTTGTCAAATGGATAGGGACATATGTCTCTCATCGTGTAAGTTAGCTTTGGTGTATTTATGTCCTCCATTTTCTTTTGTAAGTCTTTAATTTGTTGTTCCAAATTGTTCTTAGGTGGAGATCGACTTCTTGGACCATATCCCACGCCTGAGCCACCGGGTGGAGGAGGAGCATACTACATATATGGATGGTATTGATCGTAAACATGCTCATATGGAGCAGGTCTATAATGATATTGCATATGAGAATCACCTAGTATAGAGTCATAATGAGGAATGGAATGTCTGCTTTGTGCATGTATATCATATTCTATAGGCATGTCATGAGTTTGCTCATGTGTGTTGCCCCAGAATTTGACACGGGGTTTCCTTGTGTCCATATTTTGAACATGCCTTTGGATATCCAATTGTTTTGGAGGTTGGTCCTTAGCATTGGTATGCGATTGAGTGTATTTTTTTGCATAAGACTTTCGTAATGGTCCGCGTAGACGAAGTTGTTCATGAGATGCTCCTTCATGAGTATCATAGGGTTGACCATGTGTATTTGGGACCTCAGGTTTTTGAAACAAGGATGATGGTGACTCAGGCACGAAACGTGGTCCTCTAATGCAGCCACTATTAGGTCTCCTTTGATCCATGTTGAGTTGAGTTTCTAGCATAGGTCAATTTTCCACTATTTGGGACATGTCAAAATCATGAGGTATCTTAGCTCCACTTTGTGCCATGACTTGTAATAAATATTGTCTCTCTCCTCATGATCCCTTCAACCAATCTATTAAAATGGGGATCCATGATGGATTCTTCCACTTCTGCTGAATGTATGGAAAAGTTGTCCATATTGTCATTGTGTGTATCATTGTTGTTTGTGTTATCCATGTTCTCAACATTTTGAGTGTTTCTATAAGTGTCCATGTCAGGTAATGTGGTATGATCATAATTCTAGAAGATATCATTGTCATACTCATAGGCACTCATGTTTGTGGACTCTTGAGCCTCTTTAGCTTCTCTCCTAGATTTTTGGGAATGAGTTTCAACCATGAACTAGGTCTTGACCAAGATGTGTGAGACTAGATGAAAATGGAAAGAGTATGGAAGACCAAGAGTTGGATGGAATGTAAATGAATATGAGGTGTACTTGCAATCTCCAAAGTGTAAGACCAAGTATGTATGTAGTAGAGTAGGCGTGGCTTCCAAATAGATGATAGTTTCTCTTGATGAGGTAAGTTGACCTTGACTCTAAGTAAGACCAAATGAGACCTAAAGGTGATAGACCTTGATGAGGGACCACTTAGCAAAATTTTGTTGTATGTGTTAGGAACCAGAAGGGCAACTGAGAGGGGGGGGGGGGTGGATCAGTTGTCAATGAATTTCAACCCAATTATAACTTAATCAAACTTGATACTTAATACTGGTAAACCATACTTAATGTCAGTTAACAGATTTACAATTAATATCAGTACTAGTGAATCTTAATGCATGAAATAGAAAGAGAAACAACATCCACAACACATAACATAGAGATTTATACGTGGAAACCCGGTAAAGGGAAAAACCACGGTGGGAAACCTTACCCACAACAGATGATACTACTACAGATAGTATGTGTATACAAATGGGGTCTACACATGCAGAAAGGCCAACTGCCTAGAGCACACTGCTCAAATGGGAATCACAATGACTACAATAGGATGGTTAAATCCTAGAATAATGTATTGCTCAAAATAGCATCTCCAATGTTGGATTCAGTACTGGTTAAGCTCTGATAAATACCTTCAAACCTTCCTTGAACCTTCTCTATGGTTTGCTCATATGATCTTCAATATTCACACATACCATGTTGCAATACCATAACCTTACATACCATTCATTGTCATATCATATGTTTCATCTCACAAATGAGATCTTACATATATACAAAACCTAAGACCAAATGTGTAGGTCGGCTCACTAAGAATATTAAAATTAAATCAATTACAAATAAGTCTTGATGTGATACAACATGTCGGCTCAATACATTTACAACAATATCCAATCAATAAATCATCTCCATAATGTACCATGCTGATCTGGAATAGATAATGCATACCGGTCCATAACCTAGACCAATTTGCCAATAACAACAAATATGTCAACCCGATTAGACAGATAACCAAGTATCCAAACCATGTCTTCGACATAATCAAGTGATCTCCAGATGATAACAAGTCATCATCAGTGTTGGTGAACCATATAACCTACCGGTGAACAATATATTGGTGACTGTACATAAATCACTGACCTTGTCAATGAACACAATGTGTCGGTTCAACATAACCATAGATCTCCAGAAGGATAAGTGTTGACATCAATGACAAAACTAATGCAACACATCCATAATACCAACAATCTCCCCCTTTGGCATTGATGGCAACACTAGATAGAAAAACATCTAAGTGCCAAAGCAAAGTGCCAAAAACCAAAAACCAACAATCTCCAGAAGAGATCAATACCAGAAATCAAAACCAAAATTCAAAGAGTAAATATTTGTCCCCCAATGAATAATGTCTCTCCAAATATAAAGTTTTTCCATAGATATCTCTCCCCCTTTGACATCACATGCCAAAGCAATTAAAAATACCAGAACATACAACCAACTAATACAATCAACTACTCCCCCTGAGAAGTAGCTCTCCTCCATCAAAGTCAGAGAAAGGATCTCTGTTAGTTTCTGTCGGTTTGATGCCAATCTTCAATCATGTAAGTCTCTATCGATGAGGGTATTACCCCAAGGTGCTCTCTGAGATATTCAAAGGTTTCCTTAGGCAAATGCTTTGTAAAGATATCTCCAATTTGCTCTTTAGTATTCACATAAACCAATCTTACTTCTTTTGCTTCAACATTCTCTTTCAAAAAATTATATTTGATAAAAACATGTTTAGTCTTAGAGTGAAATACTGGATTCTTTGATATATCAATTGTTGCTGAATTGTCACAATAGATGATTATAGGTTCTTTACATTTTACCTTTATGTCCTTCAACATTTTCTTAATCCATAATACTTGTGTACAATTAGTTGTTGCTGCAACATATTTTGATTCTGTTGTTGATAATGATGTGCAACTCCGCTTCTTGCTTATCCATGAAATCAATTTGCTACCAAGAAAGAATGCTCTGCCAGTGGTACTCTTTTTGTCATCTACATCTCCTGCCCAACTTGCATCGGTGTATGCACATAAATCAAAATTTTCATCTTCAGGATACCATAAACCAAGATTTGTTGTGCCTTGTAGATACCGGAAAATCCTTTTTATTGTTGATTCATGATTTTCTTTAGGATTACTCTGAAATCTTGAAACAATACATACTACATTCATTATATCAAGTCTGGTTTGTGTCAAATACAGTAAACCTCCAATCATAGATTTGTATCTTGTCAAATTAACAGGAGTTGAATCATCCTTCAATGTCAATTTGTCAGTTGTAGTCATAAGAGTACTTATCAATTTAGAGTTTTCCATACCAAAATTCTTCAAAAGTTCCTTCAAGTACTTTGTTTGACATATGAATATACCTTTATTAGTTTGTGAGATCTTTAATCCTAAAAAGAATTTTATCTCCCCAATCATAGACATTTCAAATTCTTCCTGCATCTTGTTAGCAAAGTCCTTACACAATCCATCTTCTCCTCCAAAAATGATATCATCAACAAAAACTTCAATAACCAAGATGTCATCATTAGTCACTTTGAAATATAAGTTGTTGTCAGCATTACCTTTAGTTTAACCAAGCTTCAAAAGATATTTGTCCAATCTAGCATACCAAGCTCTAGGAGCTTGCTTCAATCCATATAAAGCTTTCCTTAATCTGCAAACCATATCTTTATCATTTGTCAAAGAAAATCCATTAGGTTGTTCAATGTAAACTTCCTCTTCAAGATCACCATTCAAAAATGTGCATTTCACATCCATCTGATATACTTTATAGTTCTTATGAGCTGCAAATGCAAGAAATAATCTGACTACCTCAATTCTAGCTACCTGTGCAAAGGTTTCATTGTAATCAATTCCCTCTTTCTGTGAATATCCTTTACACACTAATCTTGCTTTGTTCTTGATTACCTTACCATCTTCATTAAGTTTATTTATGAATACCCATTTAGTTCCAATTACATTTTTGTCTTTAGGTCGGAGAACTAATGTCCATGTATTGTTCTTTTCAATTTGTTCTAATTCATCTTCCTTAGATTTTATCCAATATTTATCTTAACATGCTTCAATAACAGATGCTGGTTCAATTTGAGAAATTAAGTATACCTCATCATTTGCCAGTCTTCCTCTTGTCATAACACCTTGGTATTTATTCCCAATTATCTGATTTTCTGAGTGATTCAGTCTTACATACCTGGGTTTATTCACATGTTGTTGTTCTTCAGTAATTGTGGAATTCTCTGATGATGTCGGTGTGACTGGATCCACATTCTGTACCAGTGCACTCTGTACTGGTTCATTTATGATCATCTCAACTGCCGGCTCATAATCTACAGACCTTGAATTTCCTCTAAATTGCTCATCTATCTTCACATTAGCACTTTCAATGATCTTCTGCAATCTTTTATTAAAACATCTATATGCTTTTCTCTTAGATGAATAACCAAGAAATATTCCTTCATCACTTCTAGGATCAAATTTGCCAATATACTCATCTCTCCTAATATAGCATTTTCTTCCAAATATTTTGAAGTATTTAAGAGTAGGAGTATTACTAAATCATAGTTCATAAGGGGTCTTACCTATTTCACCTTTGATGTGAACTCTGTTGAAAGTGTAAACCGTTGTATTCATTACTTCTCTCGAATACACATGAGGTAGATTTGCTTCCAATATCATGCTTCTAGCTACTTCCAGAATAGTTATGTTCTTCCTTTCCACAAATCCATTCTGTTGAGGTGTCTGAGGTGCTGATAGTTGTCTTTTGATTCCATTCACTTCATAGAATGTATTAAATTCCTTAGATGTAAATTCTCCTCCTTGATCAGATCTTAAACATTTGATTTTCTTACTAGTTTCATTTGCTACCATTGCCTTGTATAATTTGAATTTTCCAAAAGCTTTTGATTTCTCCCTGAGAAAAGTAACCCAACACATTCTAGAATAATCATCAATAATTAGCATAAAGTATCTATCTCCCTATAGAATTCTTGTTCTCGCCAGACCACACAAGTCAGTATGAATTAGATCAAGAACATTATTGGATTTCTCAGAAATACTCTTAAAAGTTGTTCTAACTTGCTTTCTCATTTGACATTCCTTACATATCGGATTATGAGGTTTCATAATCTTAGGTAAATCCCTTACTGCCTTAGTTGAACTAATCTTTACAATGCAGTTAAAATTCACATGACAAAGTCTCTTATGCCATAACCAACTTTCATCAATATGTGCAATCAAACATGTCTTATCACTATTATTCAAATGAAAGATATTACCTTTAGTCTAATTACCGGTTGCAATCTCCAATCCAGTTTTGTTCATGATTTTGCATTTACCATTATTGAATTGTAACTGAAATCCCTTTTCAAATAATTGACCAACACTCAAAAGATTATGCTTCAAACCTTCAACATAATAAACAATGTCAGTATTGTGCTTACCATCCAAAGATATAGTGCCTTTTCCTTTAATTAAACAAGCTTTATCATTGCCAGATCTTACTAGACCTCCATTATATTTCTGAAAAGATAAGAATTTACTTTTATTACCAGTCATATGATGTGAACATCCACTATCAATGATCCATTCATCTTTTTCTTTAATGTTAGCTATCAGGGCCTACTCTATCGGTGGAACAGTAGGTGTCAGTTTATCTTCTTTTATTGCAACAAATGCTCATCCATTGTCTGTCGGTTCTTCATCAGAATCATCTGTAACTCCTTCATCAACATAGTAACATGATTTATCTCTATTTTTCTTAAATCTGTATCTCTAATATTCAGGGTTAGGCTTATATGTTCTTCTAGCTTCCTCTCTCAATCTTGCATGTCTATCAGGGCATCTAGATGCTATATGACCAACTTTATTGTAGTTAAAACATTTAAACGGTGCTTTACCTTCATACTTACTTCCAACTGGACCTTTAGGCATCTTCCTTGCAAATAGTGTTTCAAGTTCTTCCAGTTCTTCATTTTCCCTCCTGATATCTTCAAGCTCTTTTACATAAAGTGCTTTCCAATCAGATTTCTTAGATGATGATAATGATGTTGTAGATGATGATGCTCTGAAAGCTAAATCTGTCTTAATTGTAGAAACAAGACCAAATTCCTCAAGCTCAAATGCTGAGAGTTTTCCAGCCAAAGTATCTCTAGATACTGATGTATTAGGCATTGTTCTCAACTCATTAATAGCAGTTACTTTAATTTTGTATGTCGGTGGCAAAGCTCTTAAAACTTTAGAAATAATTTTATCTTCACTTAAGGATCCTCCACAACATTGTATACCTAAAACAATTTCATTAACTCTTTTCATAAAAGCAGAAATTCCTTCATCGTCTTCCATTTTCAAATTTTGATACCTGACCCAAAAGCATTCCAGTTTTGCAATTTTGACAGTGGTATATCCTTCATTCAATGTTTCCAATTTATCCCAAATAGCTTTAGCAGTAGATCAGTCTGATAATCCCATGATTCATTGATCTGATAATGCGTTCAAAAGTGCTTCTCTTGCTTTGCAATCATTCTCTTGATCCTTACCCAAGGTTGGTGGATTAGGTTGATTTAGAGTAGGACCAACATAGCCATTCTTTGTAACTTCCCATATGTCTCTTCCAATGCAATTCAGATGTGTTGCCATTCTGATCTTCCATATACGATAGTTATTTCTATCAAGTTTCAAATTGTCCTTCCCGAAAATGTTTGTTGCCATAGGATCTCCTCAAGCTATTAGGCTTCTGCAAAAAGAGAACTAAGCTCTGATACCAATTGTTAGGAATCGGAAGGGAAACTGATAGAGGGGGGGGGTTGGGGGTGAATCAGTTGTCAATGAATTTCAAATCAATTATAACTTAATCAAACTTGATACTTAATACCGGTAAACCATACTTAATGTCGGTTAACAAATTTATAGTTAATATTAGTACCAGTGAAACTTAATGCATGAAACAAAAAGAGAAACAACATCCACAACACATAACACAGAGTTTTATACGTGGAAAATCGGTAAATGGAAAAACCACGGTGGGAAACCTTACCCACAATCAGATGATACTACTGCAGATAGTATGTGTATACAAATGGGGTCTACACATGCAGAAAGGCCAACCGCCTAGAGCACACTGCTCAAATGGGAGTCGCAATGACTACAGTAGGATGGTTAAATCCTAGAATAATGTACTACTCAAAATAGCATGTCCAATGTTGGATTTAGTACCGGTTAAGCTCTGATAAACACCTTCAAACCTTCCTTGAACCTTCTCTATGGTTTGCTCATATGATCTTCAATATTCACACATACCATGTTGCAATACCATAACCTTACATACCATTCACTGTCATATCATATGTTTCATCTCACAAATGAGATCTTACATATATACAAAACCTAAGATCAAATGTGTAGGTCGGCTCACTAAGATCATTACAATTAAATCAATTACAAATAAGTCTTGATGTGATACAACATGTCGGCTCAATACATTTATAACAATATCCAATCAATAAATCATCTCCATAATGTGTCGTGCTAATCTGGAATAGATAACACATATTGGTCCATAACCTAGACCAATTTGTCGGTAACAACAAATATGTCAACCCGATTAGACCAATAACTAAAACATCAAAACCAAGTATCCAAACCATGTCTTCAACATAATCAAATGATCTCCAGATGATAACAAGTCATCATCAGTGTCGGTGAACAATATACTGGTGACTGTGCATAAGTCACTGACCTTGCCAGTGAACATAATGTGTCGATTCAACATAACCATAGATCTCCAGAAGGATAAGTGTTGACATCAATGACAAAACTAATGCAACATATCCATAATACCAACAATATGTATTGTGTTGACAAAGCAAGATGAGGACAAGCAAGTGACCTTTTGACTCAAGTTTAGACAAATGTGAATGTAATGCAAGATGTAAAGCAATGATGGACTTTGTGAGACCTAGAAATAGGCTGAATGCTAGATGAAAACCAGAAGAAATAATTAGGAAGCTCAAGAAATCTGAAACTGATTGCTCTTATTTTCTGGACTGTAATTTTTTTCCAATATTGAACATAGACGTGCCTATATACTTCACAGATGTGGTTCCCCGACACAGACATTTTTAAACACTGCACAGACGTGTTTCTGAGATTTTGTGAATACAGTTTTTCTTATCAAAATATAGATGCATTTCTGTCATGCACAGACATGGTTAAATGACACAGACGTGGTTAAATGACACAGACGTGTTTGAACATTGCACAGATGTGTTTCCAAAAATTGAGTGTAATTTTTCCAATTTTGTAAAGTTGTTGTTGTGACCAAATCTGAATTTTTAACTGTTTTTCGTGACAAGAGGACACAATGTTGATGAGAACTCAATGTTTGTAGGTATTTAGACTCAAAATGACTCAAAGAAAGGTGTGTTGTTTGATGTAAAAATGTTATGCATACACTTGAAGACACGAAAGACACAATGTTTTGATGTTTGATCTTGAATGTTTGAATGTTTAAAAGAAGACAAGCACAATTCTTATGGTTGGCGAGGACAATAGTTGTTGATCCCACATGGGGTTTCCCCTGAGGCTACACTATTCAGAGCGGATACTTAGATGCTTGACCCCACTGGCTCCACCCTTGGCACTCACTTCTCCAGGGCAGCTAAGCATCAGTCCCCACGAAAACTCCCCATTGCGAACTTTGTATCTCTACTAAGAACCATATGTGTGGGCCGCTCCAGAGGTCCGACCTCCTGCCCCAACAACTAGAAGGATTTTGGCTTTCTAAAACAAAAAGGTGCTAGTAAGGGTATCAACTCATGTGGCCATACATTGTCTTAGGTAATCTTCATATGTTATGGTGGATCTTTATTGTTGTTAGGCTAGGGTTTCGTGGTTGAATCTACTTAGTCTTTCAATATTGTTGTTTCTATTTTTACCATAAACACTACTTTTTTACAAATAATATAATATAAATATATCTTTACCAATAAAATTAATTTTAAACTTAATTATTAGTTTAAGATTATATATATTTTTAATTATATTTATGAAATATTTATTATAACCGATCTTAATAAAATAACTATTAATAATCATAAAACTATATAATATAAACAATAAAGTGAAAATAGTTTATTTTAATGACTAAATAAAAGGTAGCTAAATTTAAGATTAAATGTTACACAATTATATTGTGTATATTAAAATGTTTAAAAAATATATATAGTTTTAAAAAAGTATTAAAAACTAGAATGATTTCAAAAAAAATTATACAAAATTATAATTATTAAAGATATAGATTTAGTTTTTTAATTAAAAAAATCAATTTATTTATATGATTATCAATAAAAATTTGAAAATTTAGCTATCTAAAATAGACATTTAAAAATATATATATATAAAGAAATTAAAAAAAAGTATAAAAACTATCATTCCTATAAATTTGCTCCTATAACACCAAATGTTTTCATTCAATCATAATGTAGATTAATAATTTCTAGTTTAAAAATATAAATCTCAACTTTATAAAAATGAAGTTTATTTTGAAAACAAGAATAATAATCACTTTTGATTGGTCAAAATAATTGATTAATCATGCTTAAGTGAATGCAATAATTAATAAAAAAAAATTATATTGAGAAGCATTTTATAATGATATAGAATAGTCTTATGTTTTGAGTATATAAATTTTTGTTTTAAATTTTTTAACATTATATGAAGTTTTTTTTTGGGAGTCTTTTGATTGCACTAATTCAATATTAAGTAAATATTAAAATAAAATAATGAAGAGATATTAATATTAAATATACATATAAAATTAAAGATTAGAAATTCATATGAAATGGATATTAAAAATAATAAATAATTTTTAAATTGAAAATAATTATATAGAACATATAGTGATATATCGTGAGTGTAAAGTTTTTTTGTTTTTTTTTAAGCTATACATGATCAACATATTTAAAAAACTTTTATAATTAAAAATAATAAATATTTATTAAAAAAAAATATAAAACAACACATATAAATACAAAATAAATTTTATTTTATTATTAGATAAAATTTAATAAATCTTCAAAAACAAAAAGATAAAATAAAATAGATCAATACAATTATATTGACGATATTAGTTTTCTATAATTTATTATCTTTCTTGTTGCAATTTTTGGATTTGATTGTGTTTCTATTTTTCACAACATTGATTTGAAATGTTGATGAGAAAAAAAAAAAAAAAAATTAGTATAGAAAAATTTGGGCAAGTGGCTATACACTGAATTTTGCCCGTTACAGATCACTATAGGCCCACGAATTAGGCATGTCGAGATTGCATTACTTTTCAAATGATTGTAGTGTTAGTTGAATCGCTTTTGACTGGAGCTATGAACCAATGAGACCACATTTTTTAGGGGCCTCATCCTCATAGTTGTTTGGCATTAACACCCTTATATCTCCTTGTGTCATCCTATCTTCCATGCCCAGACATCACCTTATCTCTCCATTGCCTGTGTGTGGGACACATGGGGCTCTAGCAGACTCAAATCCAAGACCTCCTATGTAGGAGGCTCGCAACGAACCATTGTGTTGTGGGGTCATCCCCAAATTAGTAACCTTAATTTTTTTATTTTAAACATGAATGTTTTTATTGTTCTGATGTGATTAATAATTTGTTTAATTAAAAATTTAATTTTTTAACAATAGTTTTTTATTTTATTTATATGAAGTTTTAAAATTGTGTAATAAATTTTATTATATAAAATATGTCAATTTTTTTAACTATGGTTAAATCTTTTAATTATTGAACTTTTATGTATCTTAAAAAATGGGATGACACAATTTAAATCTAATAATTAAATATTTATTCATAAATGATCAAATGAAATTGGTCAAGAAAATTTAAAAGAGTAAGGTTAGGATTATCACATAGTTCATTTTGTTGTCATGAAATAAAGATAAAAGGCTTTAAAAGTTAGGATTAGTATCAATTGTGTAGAAGGTGTTTGCTCTATGAGAGTAAGTGACATGTCCTAGAGGGAAGAAACACATCTTTCACTTCCCCTATGAAATGCAAGCTAATCAAACTCATCAAGTAGTCAATTATTTTAGTACTTAGTAGAAGCAACAACAATTAGTAGAAAAATAGCTTTACAAAATGAGATTTTGGCCCTTAAATGTGAGGTCCATGAGCTACAGGACCATTTGAAAACTATTGGAATGGACAAGGAAATTCAGAATTTGAAGGAGGGACTAAGGGAGATGAAGTGCAAATGGGACATGAGAGACAAGCAATTGGTCAACATCAACAAATTCTACATGAGAATCATGCACATCTCGGCAACGAACCATTGCCTGCTACAGGACAAGGCTACTAATGATGATGTGGACCTACAAGTTCCTAATTAAGGACTGAGGCAATGCCATTGAAATGGATGGGCTCCATAAGCCAACCCCCTAGGTCTAGGTCTATGTGTTGTTTTTAGCTTTGATGTTGGTTAATGTTTCTTTGGACTTATAGGGTATACCCCTGCTGCTCTCTTTACTATTGCTAGGTTCTCGTTTTAAGTGTTGTTTTGTTTTGTGTTGTTAAGATGTTGTTACAGTGTTTTTGATAGTCCCTGGACTATGTTAAGGGTCAGTGCCCTGGTTGACGCTACGTATATAATAAAAAATAACAATTAGTAGAAAAATAGTTTTACATGGAAGTGGAAATTAATATTTTTTTATATCTAGTAGCTACCTCGTACGACACATACTCTAAAAGGATGTTTTGCAAATATAGGTTGCTTTGCGCATAGATACATGGTCCACCCAAAATCATTCTAGTATTTTTGGATGGTGATCAATGATCTAGTAGTAGATCAACATATAATTTATAATATAAAAATCTTTTAAACTTAGTTACAAACTTCCATATTAATAGTCCCCTCATCCATTATGTTTGAACCATTCTACCTTCACATCATTTTTGTTGTATCATTAACTCTAGATTGTTGTAATCTTCAATATTTTATGGCTCTTATAGTGCAAGTATATTGTTGCACGACTATATTTCCATATTTTTTTCTTTGTATGTTTTATTAATGGCAATAAAACCAAACCAACAAGATCATTTTCTACTAACATATTTAGATGGAAGGTGCTAAAAATTGAGTAAAAAATAGTTACTTCAAAAACTCAACAACATAGTTTAAGATAGAAATAATCAATGCACACCCTTTCATCCATTCTTGTCTTAAAAGAATAGATAAGTCATTTCTTGATAATTATTTACTCTCATTTAAAGATTCAAATAAAACCATCAACTCCTACCCATCTAAATGAAAGTATGAATTGAAAAATGTAATCCAATGTTGTGGTTGAAAAGAGTTAAGTTGATAATTTTGGCTTAACTACCAAAGCCATCAAATCACTTGGTTGAACATCTAATCTTCATCAACAAGAAATAGATTATTATATCCCTAAGCATATCCTAATTATAAACTGCACCTTGGTTTTTTATATAAAGAAAGACCAAAGAATTTGTTAGTTGTTTCTCTTATGTAATCCACTAAAGAATGTGGAATCCTTAATGCACAACCTATGAATCACTACAATATCAACATAACTATAAACCCAAATACCAAAAAATTATGTGAGTGTGTTGCCCTAGTTATTAAACATCCAAAATTTAAACTTTTGCATTGTTGACATTTTCCTATTGGCCTAGATGCAAAAATAACTAAATCTCAAAAACCATAAGGCGTCAAGGGAAACCATTTTATATGCATGTCAATGATCCTGTTTCGAACAATTTGGCCATCTTTTATGGCAACCCATTTTCTTGTTAAGAGATTTTAATGTTTCCATTTTTGTTACCCATATCCGAAAAACATCAAAATATCATTCTCATATTTGCGTCATGATAAAAGACTTTTGGGTTTTGTTTAGTATCCCTATTTGCCACCGGTTAAGATTTCAAGGTTAAATTCTCTATCAATCAAAAGTTATGGCATTTTGAAAAGTTGAACTTTTAAAATTCACCAATGCTCTAATGTTCTAACTTTTGCGCACAATGCTTGAAATTTCTAACTTTCATGCACAATATTTGAAATTTATATCTTTCACACATAATGTTCCAAAATCCTAACTTTTGTGTTTCAAAGTTCAACTTTCTAACTTTCACGCCCAATGCTCTAAAGTTCTAACTTTCACATTTGAAATTTGAAATTTCTCACTTTAACGTCCATTACTCCAAATTTCTAACTTTTGAATATCTATTTCAAGAACTTGCAACCGTTTTTCAAGAACCTTCAAAAGAGTTGAAAAGCTAGAGTCTTCTGCAAATGCTCACCATTATTTTCACGATTGTGTTGAAAGAAAAGGTTGGTGATGATTCTCGGTTGCAAGATAGACACAAAATGGATTTGTTAAACAGGTTTAGAATGCTCCCAAGAGAAGAAGGTTAATGGCAGATGTTTTCCCAACATCCTCACATCTGCTCAAAATAGGAGCTTCATAATGGCATCTGAAAGCCCACAGAGCATGAACTCGAGCACCAATGTTTGATAGAATGCTCAAAGGGATGGTATCTTATACAATGTGTAATTGTATGGTCAAACAATATAATATGAATGCTAGCAAATCTAGCAACCACTATAATCGATATGTATTCAATATGTGGAAACATAAACAAGGACATGGTGTAGACACCTAAAAATGTCTTATTGATCATGTACTAATTATTCTTCTAATTGATTAAATAATTCTATACTTATTTAATTAAGTTAATTAATCTTATTCTTCTAATTTCATATTTCCTCATAATCTTACTAATTATTCTATTTCCTATTCTATTATCATTTAATCATTTTAACCATTTTCTAAATATTAATCAAATATTTATTATTTAATTAATTATGATTAGTTCTCCAATTTAAATAATTTGTATTATTTAAATAAATTCTATTCTCAATTTCTATCTCTAATCATCTATTCATTAACCCTTTTCTAAATATTAATTAAATATTTGTTATTTAATTAATTGTGATTTAATCCTTTAATTTAATAATCTTTATTATTTAATTAAAATTTCATTTCTAAAATAATTAAATAGTTTCTTTAAATTATTTAATTAACTAATTAATTCTTTTATTTTTAAATCTGTAAGTTCTAATTTCATTTAATTAATTCTTCTAATTTCTTCTAAATTCAAATACATGTGCATGATATCAAAAACCAAATTGAAAATCAAAGTCAAGTTCTAAATATATTCAAATACTAAATTGAATTAAATTAAATTTCAGGCAAAGATTAAATTGAAAATCTAAGTTAAAGTGCAAACACATGCTAAATTAATTAATTAATTAATTATCTCTCCAATCTCTATTTCCATCTTCTAGTTCTCTTTGTCATCCTCTTTATTTCTTCCAATCATTCTTTTTCTTCTTTTAGTTAGCTTTTTCTCAATCAGTTAACTCAATTAATTTATTCAATCTATTTTGTTTCACCTCCAAATTGCAGGTTGCCAATGCAATATCTGAGAGCATCATACCACAGAGAGGAGAAGAGCAATGGAAGCCATTTGCGATCATGAAATAGGGAGTTTTGCTTAACATATTTTACATTCCTATTTCTTAATTACATTATTTCATTGGTTTTATGTTTGAATTGCTTAGATAGTTAAAGAATTCGTGATTGTCCTTATTTCCTATTTAGCAATGATGTATTTGAGCATAGCACACATGGAATTTTGATAGAACGCTTCAAAGAAATGTCATATAAATTGCAGTTTATGAACGAAAATGGATTTGTGAAAGCACTTTAGAAATTCTCAAATAAATGTGATTGGCAATAGCAAAACCAAATTTCAAATCATTTCCCAGATTATCAGGCATAAAGAGGAATTATGCAGTCATTGCCAAAGTTACAGGTGGACTGCTAAATATGTATACAAACTAAAGAAACATAGACAACGCACCAGAAATGTTTGACAGAATATTCCAAAGAAATGTTATCTCAAGGAATAAAATGATTGCAGAATATGCACATGAAATGGATTATTTTGCAAAGAAGCTCTCACAACCTTTGAATTAATGCAGTGCGCTCAGGGTATTATAACATTATAGTGAATGTGAGCAAGTTTCCGGATTACCTCAAAGAAATGTTGTACAATGGTGCACAAATAGTTTAAACACTAAAATTGATTTGTTGTGAAGGGTTTAGAAACTTTCAAATCAATGCAATTGGTAAGTGTAAATTTAAATTTTGCATTCTTTACCAGCCACATTGTTACAAATGCTTCAAAGACAGCACATGTATGATGAGATTTTTTTCATATTGTATAATTGAAAATGTTTGGGTTGACATATATGCAAAATGGGAAAATTATTAAAGTATGGACATCCATCAAAGCATCAAGGACAGAAGAATTTTAGCCAGATCTTATAATTGTGAGTGTCACGGTATACAAGCATGCGAGGTGTTCAATTAAATGTTTCGTAGAGATGGCTTAAATCACACACCCTAAGCTTACACTTTCTCACATTAAGAATATACTTTTAGACTTAAAAGTGTTAAACACTTAGAGTTGACTAACATTCTCTAAACTTAATATGTTGCTTAGTGTGTGGGGTTTAAAGAATATGTTGACTATGTTGTGGATACTAGTTAAAGTTGTGGTGCTTATGTAGATGTGTTTTCTTTGCGCGTGAAGGCAACAGTGGAATGCTAGCAGTCACATAAGGTTTGCACAACAGAAATGAATTTTTATCAAATAGTTGGAAATGTTTTGTAATCTGTGCATGCAAAATGAGAAATGGTAGATATTGAATGCAAAATGTGGAAGCCGAGATAACACATGAAGTGTTTGACAAGATGCTTGAAGAGATGTTATCTTAAAGATAGGATTACAATGGTGATTTCAAATTCGAAGTCTGCAGCTGTTCCTTACATTTTCTCTATGTCTGCGGGTTGAGTTAAGCAAGTTAAAATGAAGCTGTGAATTGGCATTTAGGTATTCATTAGAGCTTTGGAAAACATATGCTTTTGTGTCAATACAAGTGCACAAATGTGACTTTGCAGCCGTCCAAGTTGTTTGAATGTTTAAATTGTCTTTATTAATTAAGTCAAAGTTAGAATTTTGACTGTTTTTATGTAAAAGTTAGATAATTTTGAATGTTGCTCCAAAGTGTAAGATTAACTATCTTGTTTGAACTTCTTTTAGTTACAAACCTGAAAAAGGTAGTTATGTGACAAAAGGTTTATAAATAGGAGACCCATGGCACTGTAAACAAGGAGAACTTTTATGTAAGGGAAATTATGGAGAAATTTTTCAAAGAAACTTGTAAACATTTTGATTTTGTACTATGTATATAGAAGGGTTTTTAAGATTGTATAATCTCATAAAGATAATAAGAAATGCATTTGTTTGTATGTTCTAAATGCTCTTTTGAGTTATGGTTGCTTTGAATTAGTGATTCCTTTATGTACCTATGTGAATCATTGATAATCTATTCAATTGATGTAACAAAACACAATCATTTCTTGGTATCTTGAGTTGGGCGTGTCAAGATAACTTATCTCCTCATATGTCAAAATATGTTACCTTTCTTTTTTCATCGTTGCATATCAACATTTATTTTGTGCTTCAACCCCCTTTACGATTTGTTGTTAGTTGTATAATCTCAGTTGATATTCATATGTCTACTATTGGGGTCCTGTTATTCATCATTCCCTTTAGTTTTGTCTTGTCTCCTTGTTGTACTTTCAATTGAAAAAATATGCAAAAAATACCAAATAAACTCATCATATGAGGGAGCTACCCCTCTTAAACATAGAGGAAGATTGTGGTTTCACTACAATCTCTCCAACTATTGGAATGTTTGTCACCACTCTTCGGGCAAACAGGGTCAATTTCAAAGAAATAATCACAGTGACAAATCTATTTACCAATAGAGTGCTAACTCTATACTTAAAAGAATTTTAGAGTACTTAAAAGAAGCCCTAATCTACAGAAGCCTTAGAACAAATGCCTAAGTCTTGTTGTCTTACATAATTTTTAGAGGGTATAAATAGCTTTTCCATGTCAATTATAGCAAGAAGGGAGTGGTGCTAAAGATGGTCTCTCATCATCTAATGTGATGTATCTCTAAGGAATGGCATGAGGTCTCATTAACGCAAGCTCCTACACACTCACAACAACAAAAGTGTATACCAAGAAACTCTACTTTACAACCACTTTCTCCTAGAAACTATTTAGATGGAGGGTGCTAAAACTTTTTCAAAAACTAGTATAGATATCTTAAATAAATCTATCTAAAAAAATATCAAGAGATATTGATTTGGAGCTATTTATTTACGTTTGAATTATAATTACTACATATACACATAAATTTTATTATATATTCATTTTTTTTTTCATAATATAATTTTTTTACATGTGACTTCTAATTTTACTTTTGAAAAAGCCGTCATTTGATAATTTCACTTTCCAAAAATGAATTATTTACATCTAAATTTTTATATTTATATTTTAAACTTCTTATTGTTATTTATCAACTTCGTTAAAAATAAAAAATTATTGAATATTATCTTAAAGGGATTAATCTACTAATATTTTTTAGATATTAGTTGATAAATTTCAATGAAATGGTAGATTAATGTTAAAAAATCTATTTTTTAATTTTATTTTTAGCTAATTATTTATATGCATCTATCTAAAATTATAATTTTGATGTGGATGTATATTTATTTTTATGTGGTGTTTATTTCAAATGGAAATATTGTGTTTATAAGTAAATATTATTATTTTGACATGTAAATGGGTGTCAAATTTAAAGTAAAAGGTAAGATTGTTTGTCAACATGTGCATGTCATTACACTCCACCCCTTGTTGCCATTGTAGAATGTCTCTCGGTATTAATTAGTTACTTCAAAAACCAACATAATAGCAACTCAATGTAAGATAGCAAGAAAATTGTTACCTAGTGTAAAAAGGTTGTCATAGCATCCTTTACATATGAATTCCAACCATTCGAGCAAGCTTTTTTTCATGAAGACTTTTATTTCTAGATGGATTGTCTTGTATTTCTATTTTCTAATGTTTGACGATGTTTGTAAATCCTAGTTTACATTATAATGTAGATACTTATGTATTTTTATGGTGATTCTTACACCATATCATCCAAGTAATCAAGTTACCATGGAAATAAATGAAATCATTATGTAGCATGGTCTTAAGTTTGTAATTTTATTTTGTATCTTTAATTGTTGAACCTATGTGCTAGAATAATTGAAAGAAATTTTTCTGTATCTCTCTACCTTGCTAAGTGTGTTGGTGAAAGAAAAAATTGGATGGAGTATGAGTGGCTTCAATGTTTTGTTGTACATCTAGTATTGATTTTTATGATGCCTGCATACACATGACTATTGAGGCACAAGGTGAAACAAGTACAATAAAAATATGTTTTAGAGTGTATACAAACCTAATACAATTTTATTTTTGCGAGATTGTCATAAAGATTATTATGTAGATGCATAAAGCAACAATAATAATAAAATTAACGAACTATTTGCACATAGGATTTAAATGTAGAAACCCTTAAAAAATAACTCCATCAAAGAAAGAGAAAAAAGTATTTATTAATCTTCAATGTACTTTAGAATGGACTTTATAGTAGATTTAAGAGTGGTTTTGTAGCAGAATTTATTAAGTAGACTCTCATGCTTTGAAGAAGAAATCTCAAGAAAACTAAGACTTTGTTGTGTTAAAGGTTGGTGCTTCTTAATGGAAGAGATTAGTGTCTCTTTTTGGGTTGGTGCTCAATAGTGGTAATCAATGTCTCCAATGGGTTGGTGCCTAGGAAGATAAGTGGGGATTGGTGTCTTCGGTAAGTTGGTGCCTACAACGTTTATAAGTGAATTTTATACAAGCAATCTTTTTTTTGCATGTTCATTTTGTGTTCTTAATTGTTGATATTGTGTGATTGATATAATTATAACTATTAATTTGAAATAGTAAAATATTACCTCATATTGATTCCTTCCACTCTTAATATAAGTGTGTGCTCATCAATTTGTATTAGAGTTTGTTCCTTCAAAGTATAATATGATCGTTAGAAGGTAGATCTCAAAGAACACACATGGATAGTTAAGAAGGATTATCCTCAAACAAGGCTCCATTTTTCAATGGAATAAACTATGCCTTCTAAATCATAAGGATGATCACTTACCTAATGGCTCTCGGGTTTGATATTTGGAAATCTATAGAGGATTCTTATGTTGCTTTAAATTCTCAACCAACAAATCAAGATAGAAAGGGGGATAGTAAAATAATGCAATTTTGTGTGTCTACCAAACTTTGTCAATGTGATGCATTATGCATTGACAAAAGAGATATGAGATAAATTAAAGAACATCTATGAAGGAGATGATAAGGTGAATAAAGTTAGAGTTCAAACATATAGAAATCAATTCGACAATTTAAAAATAAAGGACAACAAAAATATTGTAGCTTATTTGCTTTGTGTGGATGAAATTGTCAACACCACAAGAGGATTTGGTGAAAAGATTGATGATTTTGTAATTATGCCAAAGGTATTAAGGTTTCTCCCCTTGAGATTCGATGCCAAAGTTTTTTCTAGTGAAGAGATGAAGGATCTGGATAACTTGACAATGGACAAGTTACTTGGGATCCTCGTGATATATGAAATGAGGATTGAAATGGAGAAATCATAGATAAGAAAGAGGCAATCTTAAAAACTTCAAAGAAGATGAAGAATAAGGATCTTAAGCCTAATGGTAGTTTTAATAATGAATTAGAGGAAGAGAAGAAATCATAGATAAGATAGAGGTAACCTTCAAAGCCTCAAAGAATAAGGAACACAAGAAAAATGGTAGTTTTAATAGTGAATTAGAGGAAGAGGAAGCTCATTTTGTGAGGAAGTTGAAGAAAGGATCTGGTAAGAATAAAGGAAGTTTATTTTTAAATGCTTTGTTTGTGGAAAAGTAAGACATTTTGTTGCTAAATGTCCATATGAAAATAAAATAGTGGTGGTGAGGAAGAGCATAACATGAAGAAAGATAGCAAATATTATCAACATAAAAAGGGAAAAAATGAAAAATAGAATAGCTTTCACAAGCATAAGAAAAGTATATTTTTAAAATAGGAAATTAATTCATACAAAGAGAGTTTCTTTGCAAGCAGTGGAGATGATATTATATTCATGGCAATAGAAACAAAAGAAAATATCTTGAAAAATGGAAACAAAGAAAAAGAAGAGTTAGGAGGGGAAGAAAATTTTGAAATAGATGAAGTTTTGGAAGAAGAACCTATATGTTCCCTAAGTGAACTTAATAAATTTAAGAAGAAGAACATGAAATAAAAATTATGTAACTGAACATGAGTGTTAGAGTGTAGGGTTTACTTAGCCCACACTTAGGCTTAAGTCACACTTAGTCGCTAGGTCTAACTTAACCTTGACATTAAAGGTTAAGTTCACTTTTAAGGTTAGAAACTTTTTTGTCTTGCTACATGTACACACATGAGGTTAGATACTTTGTCATCTCCACCTCTTAGAGGTTTGAGATATTCCTTCCCCACCTTATGGGAGGTTAGAGACATTTGTCCATCACCCTCCACATGTGCACACATGTGTCAAGCACATTTGAGGATTAATCATAGTTGGTTTACACCATCTCATCTCATACCGTTATTGTATATATTCGTGTATTCTCATTTGTTTATATAATGTAGATTTTATCTTTTATCTAATTTGATTGATAGTTATTTGGCTTATTTATGGTGTATAACCTTGTTGGTGATTATTTTGGTGTGTCTCTTGGATCTTGGCTTCTCTATCATGGTATCAAAGAAAATTTGCAAAATATTTCCCCTTTAGGATTTATTTTGAGAGGGTCATGGGCATAAGAGAAAAAATAGAGTTTTCTGGAGTGAAATGGACATCACTATTGTGCTTAGAAAAACCAAAATCCCTTATTTTCATACAAGGGATTCCATATTTTGGTGATAGATGAATTTTTTAGGTTTTGAAGGTCCTCCCATGGAAGGTGATATATAAATCCATATAGATCGATATTTTCATATGGGCATGTACCATTTCTACATCAACATATTGACTCACCCCTCGTGCCTCAAACTGCGTACAAAAATACCCCCTATGCAAGCCTGCAAGTTAATTTTTTAATATTTTTCTTATTTTTTAAAAGGTTATACTTACTACATAGGAGTGAAATGATCATGTGCAGACCTACTTCTACACAGTATAATGTTGATATCAACAAGTGTAGTCAAAACCACTAGCTTTAAAAAATGGTGGTTTTCTAGCTTTTGATGAGTGGTTTTACACTTTTTTTGGCGGTTTCTCAACATATAGAAAGTGGTTTTGGAATATTCCAACCATGAAAAATATTCTATAAATTTAATAATATTCTTTTTGTTGGTGTCATCATGAAATCATCCTTTTTCTCCCAAGTTTTGACATCTTTGTTGAGCTAAATTTTATTTTTTGTCTCAACTTCAGGAGGTCATTTCTCAATCATGCTAAGGCCTTTTTGAGTGATTTTTTTTCACTCTACATATATTTCTATGATCTATCTAGTGGTGTAGTTTGTTTTATGGAATGATGTATGGCTTTTTGCTATTTTTTTTGTTTATTAGAGTACACACTGCATAATCCCAATTTCTAGAACTTTGAGAGGCTCATTTGGACTCATACAGGCACATTTTTGGGTGTCATTTTTTTAACCTGCATGATTTTTTGAGCTCTGTGCAATGGCAATGTTTATTTTACATGATAGTATTCTAGAATACAAGATTTTGATTATGCCTCTTTTGAGACCTTGTACATCTTTTCTATTCTATAAATGCACTAAAATGAAGTGTCATATAACTATTTACTTTTGGGGGACTATGTTTTTTTTGCATTATGGGGGTTTTATTTTTATTTTTTTTGTCAACTTATTGAGGTTTGAAAGACAACTTGATATATGTCTTCATCATCCACTTGTTGACATAAAATATGTAAGAACTCATTCGACAACATATAATTATGTAAATGCACTAGTATAAAGTGACAAAACTGATTTTCAATTGGCTTACCATCAATACACTTCCTCATCAACATTAAGAGGGGAATCATGAAATTTGTATTTTTATGCTTTATGTCTTTAGTAGAGAAATGAAGTGACCTTGTGGAGCCTTATTGACTTCACATATTTGTAGGGGGTGCATAGACTTAATCTTTTATATCTCTCATATAGAGGATTCCTTCAATGGATCATTTTTTGAGATTTATGAACAGTGAGCACTTCTAAGTAGTGTAGTATGTGGCATGCTTTGTTTTTTGTGATATTTGATCATCCATGTTGGATATTAAGCACTTATATGTAGTGTACTACGTGACACTCATGTTTTGTTAATTTTGTTCTTTGATCATAGTTGTATCTCTTGATCTACATCTTTTGGATGTTCGTTGATTGCAGCATACACTTATATGTAGTGTACTAAGTCTTGCGTGAGTATAACAAATAGATGATCCCTATGATGGGGGAGTCACCACTTTTATCAAGCCACAAGTGACTTTTCAAAAACCTATGTTTCTACTCAAGGAAATATGTATGGTGAGTATCTTGGGAGAAAAACCATCTATGCTCTTGCACTGAATTATATCTCAAATATTCCCAATCAATAGAACGGGTGGACTACTACTTAAAGGTGTTTAGTCATTTTCGATGTCTTTGGACATAAGTTCATTCTGCAGTGACTCACTTAAGAGCCTTGTAACTTGTGGTGGGGCCCATTTGTCCTTTCGACAAGTTACACTATAGAAACAGCTCTACCCAAGGCTACAACTTTCGCTCTCACCTGATTTCTATAGCGGCTCGAAGGATTTACTGCACGAGGTCGTTCCCAAGAGTGATGTGTCTCTGGGCAGGCCTCTCTTAAAAAGATAAAAATTTTGAGTGTTACTAACACTTTTCTCTTGCACCTAGGACCACGAAAGCCAAGGGAGAGGATAGTGTGTGTTAGAAGTAGGACCACTCGACCAACTTTTTTTGCACAAGTGTGCCAAACACAAAATGCACTTGTTCTTTTTAACTTGCAATCGCAATGTGTTTTAACTATTTGGAGATGTTACTCCAACAATCATGGTGTTCTTTTTAACTTCAAATGCAAAATTTTGAGTAAACTAGAACTTTGAAAATCCTGGTCAACTTAATGTGAAGCACGTATGAAGGAAAAAAAAATCACTTTGCAAAAAAAATTTGAAACAAGTTGTTTGTAAGTTTTAATTGCACCAAAAATTGAAGTGTGGATTGTAAATTTTTCTTAAGTTTGATGCTAGAAATGAATTTGTCTTGTTGATTTTAAGCACCAAATGAAAAGTTAAGCCTAAACTTGCAATAAACAAAGTTGTTTTGTTCAATTTTAAAGCACCAAATACAAATTTTGATCCTAAGCTTGCAAGAAAGCAAATTTTGTGTTGTTCAATTTTAAAACACCAAAAAGAAGTTTTTGATTTTTAAGGAGGTTGGTTTTTAGACCTGCACAAGAGACAAATAGTTAGTAAAAACCGAACCTATGGTGGGCTTCTACAAGCCTAAGAATTTTCACTTTTTCGATTACAAGGTCTTTTTTACAATGTTCTGTTACAATAGCGCTACTTTGTGTTTAAACAGAAGCGCTATTTAACACAAACGCGCTAAAAGAAAAAAAATGATAGTGACAGCAAAAGCGCTAAAACATTCTCAATAATGCCAAAACAATTTCAAATGCGCTGAAACAAGGTCAATAGTGCTAAACTTGGTACAATAGCGCTATTGTAAGAACAATAGCCCTAGAACAACAAGTTGCAATCGCACTACAACGTGATCAAAAGCGCTAAAGCACAACCTGTGTGTCAAGTTCAACATTCAAATATGTTATTGGTCAAAAATAAATTGTTTTTTAGGTGTTTGGATTCACGTCGGGTTCACCAAATGATGCTCTGTAAAAAGGGAAGGTTAGTCAATGACAACAAAACGCAAACAAGAAGAAAAGCCAAATTGTTAGTGTCAAAAATCATAAACAAAATACTTTCCTACACAAGCATATCAAAAGAGATACCAAAAGCATGACAGAATATCTAACTAGGAAGGTAAATATGATGAGACATCTCCAAATGCCTCCTAACATGCTCTTGGCTTCTTCTCCTTTGTTCCTCTCCTCTCCAAGTTCCAAAATAGTGTAGCTCTCAACAACTTTTTGCACTATGGATGCTTATGGAGGTTTGAGATTGAAGTATTTGCTCTAAATGTGAATAAAAAACTAATACTATGCTATTGATACTAAAATGATTTATTTTAACCAAAATGACAAGATATTAGTTGATTATGCTAAAATGCTCTCTCAAAATGCCTATAGCTTAAATGTATACAAGTTTTCAGGATCTGGATTATGAAGAAATGGGCTCTCTTTATAGGAAAAATGGAGCAATGGATGGTTGAGATTGAGCAATCTCAACAAGGGTCAGGATTGAATGATTTGAGATCCATGTGAGGGCTTTCAACCCAATCCCAAGATGACAAGTGTCAATGTGAGATAGGTTGAGAGGATAGGGAATAAGCATTAAATGCTTGACATGACCTTGGGAGTTAAGGTCAAGGTTAGTTGAATGAATAAACTCTTTATTCAAAGATTAAAGCTTTTATCCAATGGATAAACTCTTGTGCAAAGGCAAAAGAGATAAACATGGTCAAAGCAATAAATGCTTGAGGAGACACATGAGTGCAAGTTGAAATAACCATAAATGGTTATGTAAGAGCCATTAATAGTCATGAAAGAGCTATTAGTGGTTTTGGAAGACTTTGGAGGTTAAATTGTTGAACACACAAAGCATTAAATGCTTTTTAAAGACTTTGAAGTCTTTGAGAAGTGACTCCAAGTTGCTTAGGAATGTGACAATAATTAGGGAATGGATTAGGCTAATTAGGAAGGGGTTAGAAGAATCTAGAAGGGGATTAGATTTGCAAGTAGATTTGGTGGGTGAGGGAAAATAGGATTTTTATTTAAAATAAATTAATTTATTTCAATAAATGTGTGCAAGTTGCATTTGTAGGAAAATGCAAGTGGGGGGGGGAATAAATGATTTAAATAAATGTTTGATTTAATTTATTTAAAAGAGAAAAAGGGGGATTTAATTAAATAAATAGATTTTATTCATTTATTTAATTGTGAATTTGGTTTAATGAATTAATTAAAATAAATTGAATAATTTATTTAATTAATAGGAGAATGTTTGAAAATGAATTAATTAAATGTTTAATTTAATTAACTGATGGCTAGTGGATTTTTAATCAGATAAATAGCAATTATTTATTTAATTAAGTTGAACAAATTTGTGTGACTACATTTGCCTCTCTTTGAGACGGTGTGGTTTATCGCGTCGTTTCAAAGAAAGAAAAAAATAGGTGTGAAGAAATGCCCCATAAAATGTTAATTTAATGGGTGGTATGCCCCCTCGAGAGATGGGCCGAAAATTTTCGAAAAATCGGGCGATCTCTCGAAAAAGTATGAGAATTAGCAGGGTGATAGAAGAGAAGAAGTTAGTAACGCGGGTGAAAAATAGAAGAAATCGGAGAGAAAACAGAGAAATGGGGGGCTCGGGAAGTGCACGGGGACCACGACGGTGATCGGGGGAAAGTTACGGTGACTGCGAAGGGTTTAAATGGGGAGAAAGGGGTGAAAACAGGATCATTTGTTACCGCGACCAGTGTGAAACTAGAGCTCTGAGATTGACTTTTGAAAGGAGCGAGCAGCAATCAGGATGCCGGTACTAGTAGCAGAGCACCATTTCGAGCAAGTCCGTCGGTTCCAGCGGCCAGACGACTACAGACCAGTGGTACACAAATTTGAAATTTTAATTTTTATGCATTTTTGTCATGTTTTCTGCTAAGTCGAAGTTGAGTCGAGACAATAGCGCTGAAACTACATTTTGGCGCTATTGTCCAATTAACTAGCGCTATTGTGTCGCAATGGCGCTATTTAGGTGTTGTTTGAGCGCTTTTGAAAATTTTAGCGTTATTGTAGGCTTGTTTAGGCGCTACTGTTTGATGAGCGCTATTGAGGGGTCAATTGAGCACATTTGTGTTTAAGCAACGCCATTGTATAGTTGTTGTAGCGCGTTTGTAGTTTTAGTGCTTTTGCATATTTGATTAAGCGCTTTTGTTAGGGGTTTAGCACTATTGTAGAGAAGTAGCACTTTTGTTTGCAAAATAGCGCTTTTGTTTGCAAGATAATAGATGCCCCAGTTTGTGTGAAAAAAATCTCCCGATGCCAATGATGGATGGATAGGGATGTGAAGTGGGAGTTGTTTTGAACTATAACCGCCTGATGAGACTTAGGTCATTTTAGGATAAATACTTGTTGAAGTCTAGGTGTGCCATGATTGCTTACCTGTTGAGACCCGAAGATACTTGATCAAAGTATCTGTTGATAGTCTAGGTTTAAACTTAAGAAAGTTTGAAAACAAAACAACTAATGATGATTGATTGATGCCCGTGTGCAGGAGGATCCACGCGTGTTGCAGTTACACGAGAGACATCTAGCGACACAAGGGTTGCGGGATCGACTGACAGAGGCTGAGATTGATTGTATTGCAGCTACTGGTTTATACGATGTGATGCATATTGTAGTTACGCGAGAGAAAAAATGAGAAGGTACAAGTTCTTATCCCTCCCAAAAAGTATCACCAAGCTTTATTATTCTTGAAAATGTGTTACAAAAACATTCCCTCTTGTAGAAAGAACTTAGAAATTACAGTCTGCCAAAAAAATGAATGAAGAAGAACCCTTACAAAGAATAAGGAAGGTAGAATATATCCTTTTCAAAAAGCAGAATAATGAATAAAATATCCATCTCCTCTTGGGCGAGCAGAACCAAAAAATCCACTTTAAAAGACCTGAAACAGGTCTGAAAGGGAACACACTTGGGCCAAAAGTCAAGCCAACCCATACTGCAATCATAAAAGCTCTTAAATGCATCATAAATGGCCCAAAATATCACTGACATGCCTGCAAGCCTTCATAATTGCAAAAATATCTCTCCCTTTTGACTTTATCAAATAAACATGAAAAATAATCTTATAAAGTGATTTTAAAAATTATTACTTAATTGAATATTTGTTTAATTTCCCTTTTAATATTTAAAGTCACGATTTAATAAAATAAAGACAATAAAGTTATTTATTCAAAGTGATTAATAATTTAAATCACTTTAATAAGTAATTTTATTATTTCTATTCATTAAATCAATAAATGTAATAAGAAAAAATATTTATTAAAGTGTTTTAAATCAATCACTTTAAATAAATATTTTTCTCACTATATTAATTAAATTTGATGACTTTTAAATATCAAAAATGAAATGCAACAAATATTTATTTAAGTAAAAAAAAAAAATTTAAATTCTTTAATGAATTATTTTTAATTTTACAAACCATGCCTAAATTTTTTATGAAGTTGGAACCCTCTTAACTTTTTGAAACCTCCTTCTATTATCTACCATTATATGTTCTCTATATCAGATTGTATATTGGAAGAACTTTGATTTTCTTTTGGACACCATGGGGCTTCATGGTTCGTTGCGTGCTTTTTGCTTTCTCTATTTGAGCTCCAAACAAGCCTCTGTTGGCAATGGTTTTGATTCTTCTCACTGACATCATTGAGTTTGGAGGAGTGCGATATGTGTGATGGCTGTGATTTATGCCTTGGGTTATGAGGACATACATACACATATATCGGCTTTTCCTTATCATACAAACTTTACCCCTTTGTAGTGGTTGTGATGAGCATTGTATTGGCTATTAATATTACTACTGTTGTTGCTCCTTTTGACTACTATAAAACTGCGAACTGATCACTGTTAGGCTGAAAAAGTCTGATGAAGCACTACCTTTCTCACTGTCATATTAGGTCCACTTTTGTCAACATGATGAATGTATTAGAGATGATGATCATTACCTTCTTTGGACTGAGAAATTCATGAATACACCCATTCTTTGTGTTCCCCTACTATTCTTTTAGTGCTTGAGACTCCAAAATGTAGATTTCTTGAAGTCTTCATACTGTCATAACTTCTAGTGACTGCTCTTGTCTCACGTCTCTCTATTTGTCATTAAGTGAACATTTGATGAATGCAATCTGATGTTCCTTCTGTTTGCTGCCCTTTGAGTCTAGAAGACTGAATGTTGCATTTTCCATACATAGTGGATAGCTTCATGTATGGACTGCATATCTCATTATTATGCATAACACAAACCTGTCCACGCTTTTTCTAGAAAGGGCAGCCTTCATTCATGCTTATTGGTTGATCATGTGATTGCATACTTGCATCTTGTTGCTCTTTCTCTGTCGCCAGTTTTGATAACTTGATTGTATGAGACCTTGCTATTGTGTTTCATATGAGTTGGGCTCAACCTTTGTGGGAGCCTCATTTACCCCCACTCATTTGTGAAGTTTATGACCAACAAGTTGTCCTTTTCCTAATCTTGTACATGAAGCAAACATGTTAGCAATAATATGCATTTGTGTGGTGATTTTCTTTCGATCTAATATTTGCTTCTCCTGAGATCTTTCGCGATGCTGACTATATCCACCTGATGCATGTAGGGACTATATATACATGCATGCATTAGGATACATATTAGGAATGTAATCAGCCATTGCTTAGAACAAAATGTTCTAACCCATTGCATATTTAACTTCTTTGCAGATACCGAAAGGGAGGCAGATGCAAACAAGGACGAAGCAGCGAGACGAAGGCAACATCAAGGCTACTCCAACCATTCCAGTCATCCAGGCAATGACTGGTTTCACTCTCAACATGCTCTCTTTATTTTTGTACTGATGTATACATGTCTATGCATTTCCTTCCTGCACTTGAAGCATGTAGCTAGTCTCATGACTCTTTGTGTGGGACGCATGTTTGAATATCAATAAAAATACTTCCCTTTTTTGATGAGATGTCTCTCTCTTTTGATGTTACAAACTAGAAGTATTAAAATGTAATCTTTAGTTCATTTCTTTTCCAATGCAGTCGGAATGCAATATAGCAGAAATACGTACTTTTCTTCCATTTTATAAAAAACAAGCACGGCTTAACCTATTTTTTAGCTAGAAGTGAAAAATAGGTAACAAGTATAACTTAAGGGGGGTGTTAGATTGTAGGGTTTACTTAACGCACACCTAGGCTTAAGTCACACTTAGTCACTACGTCTAACTTAACCTTGACATTAAAGATTGAGTTCACTTTTGAGGTTAGACACTTTTCTCTCACCACATGTGCACACATGAGGTTAGCTATTTGTTCATCTCACCTAATTAGAGGTTTGAGATAT
Organism: Cryptomeria japonica; assembly: GCF_030272615.1. NCBI lineage: Eukaryota > Viridiplantae > Streptophyta > Pinopsida > Cupressales > Cupressaceae > Cryptomeria > Cryptomeria japonica. The sequence goes on from NC_081408.1 coordinate 96,675,914, forward strand.
TCCTTCATCACCTTATGGGATTTTAGAGACATTTTCTTGTCACCCTCCACATGTGAACATGTGTGTCATTCACATTTAAGAGAACTAGTTATAGTTGGTTTGCACCATCTCATGTCACATCCATCTTGTATATATTTGGGTGTTCTCATTTGTTTATGTAATACATATTTTGGCTTTTATCTTATTTGATGTTTATGATAGTTATTTGGCTTATTTCAGGTGTATGGCCCTGTTGGTGATTATTTGGTTGTGTATCTTGGACCTTGGCTTCTATAATAAGGAGGGCAATGAATCTACAACAAGGTTATCTAAAAGTATTAAAGAGTTTGAAAGGATGATAATTTATCTAAAAAAATAAATTGAAGAAGCAAATGGATTGAATAGAAGGTACGAATCCAATTGAAGAAAAAAGGAAGTAAATTATGAGAGATTAGAGTCTAAAATTATTTCCTCAAGGAATGAACTAGAAAAGACAACCACTAAGTTGAATGGAGAGCTCAATCTTGAAAATAGTACTAGGATCTTAGATGATATCATCAAATGAAAAATATCACCATTCATTAAGGTAGGTATTGGTTATGAAGAAATGGAAGATCAAGATCCCAATGAACCATCAAAGAAGGCAATTGAGGAAAAATCAAAAAGCTATGTAAATACTCTCAAATTCCTATAATAAATGAAAGAAATTAGAAGAAAGAGGATCATGTCATACATAAATTAAGCACCCATCCAAAAGGTAGCAACAAATAATTAAGAAAGTTGTTTCCTCTAAGGTAGGTACACATGACCAAGTCTTAGTACTCTTCCTTTGGTAATTGTTTTTTGTGTAATAATTTTGGTTGTAAAGCAATAGATTGTAGGATGTGAACAATAAATTTTGGTTGGAACGAGAGTAGAAGTCCTTATGGGTTTTCAAGTAGGAACTACAACTTATTTGCTCCTTTAATGGATTACAATGTTAAATGGTATAAGTGAAATAATTTTGGATATACAACATGATTTTGTAGATTTGGTTTTGTGAAACCATCTAGGTAGAACAAGGAGGATACTATGGCCAAACATAAGGAGCAAAATACAAAAGTATGAAAAAATAAGCAAGAGCAAAAAAAAGAGAAATGAGAAGTCTATGCTTGTGAAAAAAAACTTTCATGCCTGAGAAATCAATTGTATATTGATGGTGGTTTTTCAAGCCACATGGTTGGAGACAAGAGGAAATTCCTCACCTTAAAAAAGGTAAAGAAAGGAATAGTAAAATTTGGGGGCAAAGCTACAACAAGGGTAATAGGAAAAGAAACTCTTAACCTTGAAAATGGAAAAATAAAAAATGAAAATGTATCATATGTTAAAGGGTTGAAGAATAATCTTCTAAGTGTGATTCAAATGTGCAATCAAGGAAACACCCTCGCATTTCATGCTCGAGGATGTGAGATCAAGAAAACATGTATAGGAAGACTAGTAGTAGAGGTAAACGGAATAATATATAATCTATACATTCTCAGTGAGATCAATGAAGAAAGACACTTTATGGGACAAGCAGATGAAAGTTGATTATGGCATAAAAGAACGGGTCATATGAAAATTTGATAATCAAACATTATAAAATTAGTAGAAGTAAAGATATAGATTTTATAGATAGTATATGATTAGTGTACATTGGTGTCATATTGCACATAAGTTCTTGTCGTAGATGTAGTTACACAATGGAGGAAAATGTCATAGCAATAATATCATGGAACAAGCATTAAAATATATTAAAGTAGCATAATGGTATTTCAAGATGAAGTATCTTGAGCATCAATTGGGAAGCAATATCTAATTAAGAAGCTTGAATTTAGGGGGAGCTAATTATTACATTATCTTTAGCTTTGTGGATAAAACAACTCAAAGTACATTATATGGTGCATATTCATTATGGGAGTCCCTTTTCCATTAATGTCAATGGGAGAGAGTTACAAAAAGGGGGAGAATTAGAGTAAGGGGGATGTACATTCATGATTATTTCTTTGTAGGGTTGTCATCAATGTCAAAGGGGGATATTGATAGATTATTTTTATTTATGTCAAAAGAGATTGTTGGGTTAGTTGTCATTAATGTCAAGATGAAAATATCAATCTAAAAAGGAAATTGATAATGAGAATTGAAAGGCCAAATTCCACTAATAGACGTTCAATGATCGAATAAAATCAGTTTGAATCTTCATTATTTAAGAGCATATCACATCATTCCAAGGCATTAAAGACAAGATAATGTTAGTTGACCCCCCTCTATTTTGATGCTTATCTCCATGAGGTCTCTTTTGTAATTTTGTAAGATAGAATTAAAATAATATTTAATAGTGAGCCAACCCACACCTAGCTCTCAAGAAAATTATATATTTGTATGCACACATATATATTGAGAGGGAGGTTTCATTGATATATACCAAATTTCACTTCAAAAATAACACAACATTAAAACCATTACTGCATATTACAATATCATCGAGACATCTATGCAAGAGATAAGCATAATCATGCATTTACAAAAGAGAACACTAAATTTAGGTAGAATCCATAAGGGAAAAACCACGATGAGAAAAACCATTTCGATCCACTACCCAAATATAAGCCTCATAATAATATAAATGAATCACAATGGTTTTGTAGGTACCAACCCACATGAATTTTAACCCAATATATCGAGACACCAATCCCCAATCTAATTTGTAGGCACCAACCTATATGAGACACCAATCCCCTAATTCAAAGAGCTAAACACCGACTCGAATAATGAGTAACCAACCACAATTACAATTATGATATAAGAAATAAATAACATGTATCATTTGGACCTTCTAAATTAAACCTTCATCATCTGTTAGATCTACTTTGGAACACTTTCACGATGTGTATAAAGTATGTGTCTTAGTTCACACACATCTACGTTTCACCTTATTGAGTATACAACTTGCACAACATTTGTCACTTCAACCACCATAACACCCACTCATTGGAATGGAACCAATTAATATTACATATGACTTCTAATACTATTTACATTTTCATGTCAACCTAGAACTTATTTACAATGTCCATAAGTCAACCAAGACTAACTTCCTTAAACCAAACATGTAGTTGGCTTGGTCCCGAAGCCGACACATTACACCATAAGATCATGCTATGCATTGCACCTAACATGAACTCAACTAGTCTTAAAATACCTTCACACATTTTCTCCAACTAGCTGACATTACCATTGTCTAGCACATCCAATATGAGCATCTGCATAGTCAATGAACTAGCATTGTGAATACTTTATCATTTATAACTTAATATATACTTTACCAACTTAGCCTTTTAAATAAATAATAAATCTATGGATACATACAATAATGTAAAAAAGATAGAGGCTTTGCTAGCAAAAAATGTAGAGTAAGCAAAGGGATGGCTGAGTGGAGGCTCAAAAGGCGATTTTCTACAAAATAGGGGTTTCCAAATTTTCTGACAAGTGAGAATAGGAGAATACGATTCGACTTAGTTGAAGGAGGGAATCTACTACTAGCAAGGAGAACAACCTAAGAAGAGCTAATATGGTTGACAATTTTGGATGGTGGGCAGAGCAAGCCAATGAAGATTTGTCGATGCCAGAGCCAAGATATTACCAAAACAACGAGCGGAAGGAAGCAAAAGGTTTCAACAATAGGGCCCCAGATAATTGATACATACGTCAATGGAGAATGGAAGATGGTCATAAGAAAGAAAGAGGCAAGGACGGATGAGGTAATAATGACATAAAAGAATACAAAACCTACAATAAATGGGATTTTGGGGATCAGCTTCGCTCGAACAATAATTTTTGGCCTCCCCCAAAATGAGCAATGAAAAAGGATGGAATAAAAACTAGGACTATCTTCCAACCCAAACATGGATTACGGGGTGTGGCTATGGACAATTTTGTCAAAAAAACTACCAAAGAGTTGATAGATCCAAGAATTGGAGAAAGAGAGAATCCTAAGACAATAGAAAGGATGTAGGGAATCAAGGAAACAAAGCATGGAATAGAAAAGGTAAGCTTTTCCTATAGATTATCTTTGAGAACAAGTCAACGAATTTCAAAGGTAAAACCAAACCTCTTGGAAAACCCATTGGGAGATGTATTTCATTAATTTTAGATAACAATGTTGTAGAAAACTCGGTAGCTAGACTAAAGGAGGTAGGGTTTTTCATTAAATGGGAAGGAGGCTAGTCAACCTTTAGGAAAATAAAAAACTGGTGTGACAAGAATTGGGAATCTAACATACAATTGAAATATCTACTCAATGGTTTATGTAACGCATGCTAGAATTCATCTTCAAATAAACAAAGTTACCAATTAGAAGCACAAGGGAAATCACGAATCCCTATCTAATCAACAAATCTAACAAACTAGACAATGAAATGATACAATCAAGCAAAATAGGAATTATAATTTCAATCTATAAAAACTCCCTATTCTGTGACTGCGTATTGCTTCCATTGCCCTTCTCCTCTTCGTGGTATGATGGCTCTCAAATATTGCGCTGGTAACCTACAAGTGACACAAAGATTCAAAGTTCGTGATTGTTGAAAATGGAGATTGGATGCTCAATTTATAGAAAATTGGATGAGATTTATTAAAAGGTAGAACATATTGATCAAGAGGTGTGAACTCAGGTGAACTCAAATGCAAGTTGATGGTTGAATTGTTGATTGTAGGAGTGAAACTCAATAGATTGAATAGATTAATTGAGTTAACTGATTGAGAAAAAGCTAACTAAAGGAAGAAAAAGAATGATTGAAGGAAATAAAGAGGATGACATAGAGAAAGCTTAATTTAGAAAAAGCTAACTGAAAGATGGAAATAGAAGTTGAAGAGATAAATGATTTAATTAATTAATTGATTTAATTAATTAATTTAGCATGTGCTTGCATTTAGATTTAGATTATTAATTTAATCTTTGCATGAGACATTATTCAAATAATTGAATTTATTAATTCAATTTAGCATTTGATTATATTTAGAACTTAACTTTGATTTTCAATTTGGTTTTTGAAATCATGCACATGTATTTGAATTTGGAAGAAATTAGAAGAATATGAAATTAAATGAAATTAGAATTTGGGGATTTGGAATTAAAGAATTAATTAGCTAATTAAATAATTTAAAGAAATTATTTAATTATTTAGAAATGAAATTTAATTAAATAATAAAGATTATTTAATTTAAAGGATTAAATCACAATTAATTAAATAATAAATATTTAATTAATATTTAGAAGAGGGTTGAATGATTAGATGATTAGAGATAGAAATTGAATAATTAATTTATTTAAATAATAAAGATTATTTAAATTAGAGAATTAATCAGAATTAATTAAATAATAAATATTTAATTAATATTTAAAAAATGATTGAAATGATTAAATGATGATAGAATAGGAAATAGAATAATTAATAAGATGAAGAAATATGAAATTAGAAGTATTTAGAAGAATAAGATTAATTAAATCAATTAAAGAATTAAAAAATTATTTAATCAATTAGAGGAATAATTAGTACATGATCAATGAGACATTTTTAGGTGTCTACAGTTTCTTTCCAGTAGAATGCTCATCAAATTTAGAAAAATGAAAAATATTGAATCATGAGCCATATATGATAGATGGCATTGGTGTATTCATGAAGGAATGGATACCTAAATTTGATCCATGGAAGTAGGAGACTAAAGTAGGTCCGGTTTGAATTTGACTCTACAATCTACCAACAAAATACTGGGAGAAAGAAATTTTGAAGGAAATTGGGAATAATTTGGGTCCATTCATTCAATTAGATGAAAAATGGAAGATATGTTTTGGAACTTATGCTAGGATCTGCCTCAACTAGATGCCCTTCATCCACTTCCTTAGGAGATTGAGATTCAGTTTGATTGTGGAATATGGAGACAAAAGATAGAAAGGGAAGATAGTATGACTCTCTTCCCTAAGTGCAAATTGAAAGGGTATATATAGATGGACTACTAGAACATAACAATTTCCAACAAAGCAGGAACAATGGGACAAGAGATCCACATAAATTACGAAAGAAAGAGACACAAACTATCAATTTGAGAACCATCCAATAGGCATAAATAAGAACAAGTGGTAGAAGGTAGGAAAGAGCACCCTATAGAGAAATAAAAGCATGTGGAAAAGGGGCCTAAAGTACAAGAACTAGAGAGGAATATATTGAAATTAGGTTGTCAATAAGAGATAGGAGAAAATTAGGTGAAAATATGGGAGATTGCATCTCCAACTGATATTCCAAAAAATAATATCAGAAGCATGCAAAAGGAAATGGAGAAAGAGCTAGTAGAAAAGAATAAGGAAACCAATCAAGACTTAAATGCAGGGCACTATGAAGTTGAAAAGAAGGTTTCTTTTGAGGAGGAAAAAGGTGAAATCAAGGGCAAGGAGGAGGAGGATCCGGAGAGAAAAGTAGATGAACCCCAAGGTGATTGTTTGGAGCTTTCAATGGGAGATGAGGTTGAATTGAAGTTGGAATTAGATGAAGAAAGCGAGTATGAAGAAGAAGAAGGGGGGATTTTGGAGGAAATAACAATAGAGAAAACCCAACCAAAGCTGAAAAAGACAAATAAAACATGAAGGCGAAAGGGGACTGAAATCAAATAAGAAAAAGTTGAGAATAATAGAAAATACTAAAGGGTAGAAAAAATTAAGGTCAAGGAAGGAGATCATCCTTCCTGAGGAGCAATTAGGGCCTTAACCTAGAATATTAGGGGCAAAAATGCCCCTAACAAATGGTGTATGGTGAAGTGCCAAATTGACTAGGCTAGAATATATTTAGTACTATTGTAAGAAACAAAGTGGAGTAGAGAAGAAAGTAAAAAGAGTAAAAAATTGGAGGCAATAGACTGACTGCTTTGTTGGAGCTATTAGGGCCTTGGTAAGCTTGAGGGTAGTATCGAACACCTCAAACCTAGATGAGAATCTAATGGAGGAAAATGGAAATTGGATGATGATCAAAATAAAATCCCACCAAATGAATGATAGTTTCGATATCATAAATGTGTATGGGCCAATATCTATAGTTAATAAAAGATTTGTCTAGTAGCAAATATTAGATACACTGCAAAGCATAGATAGAGACAAGGCAATAGTGGTTGAAGACTTTAAGGCAACTTTGAAAATTTTGAAGAAATGGGGAGGCCTACCCAATTTATCCCAAGTTCAGCTAGATTTTTAGAACTTATTGGATCAGAATCATCTTAGGGACATCTAGCCTAAGAATGGTGCATTCACATGGACCAAAGGAAGGAAATGATTTACCAACATTATAGAGAGACTTGATTTAAATAATTTATGGTTGGAGACTGGGAAAATCAACTTGCTACCCAAGAAACATGCATCCTCCTCTTTACAAGCTTTGACCATTTTCGAATACAACTACAAATAAGTCTAGAAGATCCCCTGGCAAAATTCCATTTCAAGTTTGAAAACATGTGGTTTAGGAATACAAGCCTAAGATACATGATTGAAGAATGGTGGAAGGAAGTCAAGGTTGGGAACACCTCATGACTATCCTAGTTAAGCAAGAAACTAAGTTTTGTTAAGAACATGATGAGGAGTAAGAACAAAACAAACTTCAAAAATATATTTGAGGAGAAAGAAAGAGTAGAAAAGGAATTGCTTGTCCTGAATGAAGCAGTAATTGAGAAAGAGCATGATTGCATATGACTTTGAGATAGATAAAATTAAAACAAGAACTTATGAAGATACTTGTTAAAGAAGAATATTTTTGGAGGCAAAATTCAAGAGAAGGATGACTGAAAGAAGGGACAAAAACATGAAGTTCTTCCACAAGACATCTATTGCCAACAAAAATAGAAACATGATATTGGAGATCAAGAAATAAGATGGAAATATGACCCAGTCTTTGGAGGAAGTTAATAAAGAAGTGGTCATATTATTTGAAGCAATATCGAACAAAGCAACCCAAGAGCACAAAGATGCAAGGGAAAATATTTCAACACTGATTATCTTAGAGAAAAATAGACAACTATTTGAGGAAATCACTAGGGATAAGGTTAAGAAAGCCACCTTCCAATCAAACCTTCACAAGGCCTTGGTCCTTGATGGATTCCCAACCATATTCTTTTAAAAATATTGGGACATTGTTGGCGAAGACCTATATCGAGCTAGAAAGGAATATAGGAAGAAAACTATGACATTGGGAGCTATAAATCATACCTTCCTTGCCTTAATTCCCAAAAATAAAGAAGCACGAACAATGTCTGACTTCAAGTGTATTTCTCTTTGCAATATGATATATAAAATTATTGCAAAGACAATCGATAATGGTTTGAAAGCAGTGTTAAAGGATATTATCTCAGAAGAGCATAGTGGCTATTCATCTAGAAGATCTATTGTGGAAGGAATAATAGTTGCTCATGAAGTAATCCACTATGTAAGAAAATCCAAAATAACAAGCATGATTATCAAATTGAACATTCTAAAGGCTTATAATTTAGTTGATAGGTAGTTTCTATTGGATGTTAATTTTTTTTTTGGTTTTAATGACAATTGGATAGGTTGGGTCAAGAATTCCATATTTACTCCAAAGTTCTCAATCCCTATTAATGGGTCATCTTAGGGCTTATTTTCTTTGTCCAAGGGGTTGAGATAGGGTGATCCTCTTTTGCCCTTTCTCTTTATTATTATGGTTGAAGCTTTCGTGTAGATCATAAAATTTATCAAAGAAGAAGGTAAATGGGTGGGCATGAATGTGACTCCTAGAGTCAAGGCTATGAATCACCAACAATTTGCAGATGATACAATGTTATTTGGCTTGATGCATGTTGATCGGATGCAAATATTGTAGGGAAACTAGAAATGGCATCAACTAGAGGAAGTCAATGGTATTTTTTCTTGAAACACAACCAATTTTGTAACAAGACATTGCAAGAATCATGGATCTCAAGGTGGCCAACTTCCCAAGCAGGTTTCTTGGAATGCTTTTATTTGCATGGGTTAATAAAAAATAAAATTGGAAAACATTATCCAATAGATTCAAAAGCAATATAGAAACTTGGAGAGGTAATTGACTCACTTCTATAGTTAGGATACTAATGCTCAAATTTGAAATCTTTGCAATCCCTATTTATTCGATGACTTGTATGAGAATTCCCAGAGCAGTTAAGGATATCTTGATTCAAATCACGAGGAGGTTTTTATGGAGTGGTATGATAAAAAATAAAAGTTCCCCCTCATTTCTTGGGATAAATTTTATTCCCTAAAAGAGGTTGGGAGGACAGCCATCTCGTAATTGGCCACTATGAATCTTATTATGGGGAGGTTGTTGATGATTATGAAATTCCCCAATGGAGGTGGTGGTTAATTTAGACAATCAATGCCACCAATGACTAGAAGGAACCATTGCAAACGATTCTTTGAGATATGACCATATCCCCCTCCTTGGAGGATGATATTATAAGGTGGTGCAACTCAAAGATGATGGAATATAAAGTAAAAAGTATAAAATAAGGAAGCAGTAATGGAAAACAAAAGTGGCCAACCGATAGTTTCTAGAATAAAAATTGCCTCTTGAAGGCTGGGGTCTTTGCATGGATGGATATTCAAAAGAAAATCCTAATAGCGGAGAGGTTAAAAAAGTCAAGGATACAAGGGCTTAATTTATGTGTGCTATGCAAATCAACTGAAGAAACACATTGATCACCACTTATTATCTTGTCTATACTTAGGAAAATTCAATCTGGCAAAATTAAACTTTCAGTGTCATCCCTCTAGATATCAAAGATTGGTTTGTTATTTGACATGTAACAAAAAAAAGCCTTATTCGCAAGTCTATGGAATATACTCCCATACATCATCATTTTGGGGTTATGAAAGGACCACAATTGAAGAATATTTCAGGACAAAAAAATGACGAAGGAGGTTTTAGCTTAAAAGATTGAAAGATTGATCATTGAATTGGCAAACAATGATGCCATAAATTAATCGTTGCATAAAACATTTTACAATTAAAAACTAACCAAAGTCTTCCCTAGACTTAGGTCTCCCTAATTAATGGGGTTAGGAAGGCTGGTCTTCCTCAAAATTCTCAAGAGGGAATTAAATGGAAAAAGTTGGAGCAAGATTGAGTCAAGGTGAATTTTGACATGGCATGGAAAGACAATCCTGGCCCTAGTGGGGCAGATTATGTGGTGTGTGACCATATTGATAGCATCCTTTAAGAGAGATTAAAACACTTGGGATAAATGGTGAATAACATTATAGAATTTAAAGCTACCCCACTAGGCTTACAATGTGGTTTGGAACTGAATGTAGAACGACTACATCTAGAAGGAGATTCCTTAATCATGGTTAATACAATCTACCAAAGCTCAACTCCTGATTGGAAACTAAGTCGAAGGTTCAATTTCATTTAGGATATTAATAATAGATTCATCAAATTCATAATCACATGCATTTTTTTATCAGAAGAAAATTTGAAATATTTTTATATATATTTTTTAGTTTTTCTATATGTCAGTAATTGTCATTTTTGAAGGCCTTCAGGGCATTTTCAATCCTTGAAGGCATGTTCTTTCAGGACTTTTCTTCTAACTCTTGGAGACCTTTCCAACGAGTTAAACGACTTGTAATTTCAAGTCCCGAGCAGAAAGTTATGCCTAGTTAAAGTTAGGACAAAATTTCATATAGTTTTTTGAAATTTTCGTAGTTTTAGATTTTATTATGTAATAAACAAATGTGACTATTGGGCTTCGATTCTCAAGGGGTTTTTGTGATCCTTGGAATCTCATGAACTACTATATGTTGGATTTTTGAATGGAATAGATCACTTTTTGGCTTGCTTCAATTCTGTGCTATCTTGTTCATCCACAATACCATAGGTTCTCACTTAGGTGTTGTCGTCTGAATCCATAATTCGGATCAGTGGTATCAGAAAAAGTTCTCTCCTATATGTCATATCGCACGCGATCAACATATGAAAGATTGGGGTTGGAAACAAGGAATCCTTCAGACTACCTTCCTTTGAGATGCACAAGATCGCAGATGGCTAAGTTGCAGACCGACGATGACATTAAAGCGTTGGTTGCAGATGCATTAACAAAACAACGAGAAGAAATGATGGAGCAGTTCAAGCAAATGCTAGAAAGTTGTGGGTCACCTGCAAACCCACCATTCACAGGGTATACACCATTCAAGGTGCAAGTGAATTTTGATATACCCACATTTCAAGGAAATATTGATGTAGATGTCGTTGATGAATGGGTTTCAAAACTGGAAAGGTATTTCTCTGTCAACTAGTTCTCAGATGAAGAGAAAATAACTTCCGCTCTTCTCAAAGCTGAAAATCAAGTGAAAGACTCTTGGGAAGTGAAGTTAGCAACCAAGGCAGCAGAAACTGGCACTATGTTCATCTTTGATCAAAAACCCACATGGGGAGAATTCATGGAGCACATAAAGGAAGAATATTTTCCTATAGATACATATGAACAGAAATATATGTAGTGGCAATTGCTTCGACAGAAAAAAGACCAAACTGTTCAATAATATACTAATTTGTTTCATGCTTTAACAACAAAACTTGGCATCAAAGATTGTGAAAAGCATCGAGTTTTAAAATATCAGAGTGGACTCCATAGGTATATTCAAACCGAAATGGAATTCTTGAACATAGAGACTTTACCTAGTGCATATAAATTTGCTACAAAAATTAAGGAGAAATTCAAACAGAAAGGAAGGAGGGATAACTTCGCAAATAACAGATGGAAGAGTGAATGTAGCAAAACTACGTGGAAACAAACCTCCAAGGAAGCTTCTCCTAATTCACCAATGAAAAAGGAATGGGGTATGAAGAAGACACAAGAGAACAATATGTGATGTGAATTCCATAAGAGTCTCTCTCACAACACAAAAGATTGCAGAACCATAAAAAGTTTAATGATGGAGACACATGAGGACAAGGAAGAACCTCAGGTGGTAGAATCTTGCCCAAAAGAAAGTCATGAACAGGTCATTGAGGTTGATCTATATGCAATGATAGCTACTACAAAGATATTGCCCCGGGAGGATGAGGAGAGATTGTTTCACTCACAGATGTGGGTCGGAGGAAAAGCCTTGCACTTTATTATTGATAGTGGAAGTCAAAAGAACCTAATATCACCAGAGATCATGAAAAGATTGAATCTAAAAACAACAGCACATCCACAACCCTATTCTATGGGATGGGTAAGTCAAGGGAGAGATATCCAAGTGCACCGGCAATGTCACATTTCCTACTCTATCAAGCCTTTCAAAGATGAAGTAATTTGTGATGTGGCTCCTTTAGATGTTTGTGATGTTTTGTTGGGACAACCATATATGTACCAACGCCATGGCGTCTATGAGTCCAAACCTCGCAACGTGACAGTCCAATTAGGTGAGCAGAAATATCGAATACCAGAGGTAAGCCCTGCATACACTACCTCTTTGATCAGTGCTAAGCAATGTAGGAGGTTGGTTACCGAAACATGAACATTCATATTATTAATCATTTATTCTGAAGAAGAAAGGAATTTTGTATATAATTCCAATGCCATCACAAACACCACAACACAGCAGAAAAGATCAATGGACCAAATTTTGATAAAATATGAGAATTTGTTTAAGTTGCCAATTGGGGTACCTACACACTGCCAAGTAAGACACACTATTGATTTGATACCAGGAACTCCATTGCCTAATGAACCAGTCTATTATAGATCAGAGTTAGAAAATGATGAAATTAAGAGGCAAATACAAGAATTGATTGAAAAAGGACATATTCATCCAAGTGCATCACCTTGTGGCAGTCCCATTGTTCTGGCAAAGAAAAAGGATGGAACTTGGAGACTTTGTATTGACTATAGAGCCTTGAACAAAATTTCAGTCAAAAATATGTATCCACTTCCTCGGATAGATGACCTCTTGGACCAGCTTAGAGGGGCCCGATTCTTCACAAAAATTGAGTTGAAATCGAGATACCATCAAGTACCAATTGACTCAGCTGATGTGTGGAAGACAAATTTCAAATCTAAAGAGGGATTGTTTGAGTGGCTAGTGATGCCTTTCGGTCTAACAATTGCTCCAACGACATTCATGAGAATGATGAATGATGTACTCTGGCCATTCACTGATTCTTTCGTGGTGGTATATCTGGATGACATACTCATCTTCAACAAAACTTGGGATGAACATTTGCAACATGTGGAAAAAATTCTCTCAACTTTACAAGATCATGGGCTTTATGCAAACAAAGAAAAGTGCTCCTTTGGTATGCAGAGTATCAGATACTTAGGATATGTTATTGACAGTGAGGGTATCCATGTTGACCTAGAGAAGATACAAGTAATTAAGGACTGGCCATCTCCTAGAAATCTCACAGAGTTATGAAGTTTCCTTGGATTGACAAACTTTTATCGCAGATTTGTGTTGGGATTTTCCCATTTGTCTTGGCCTCTAAATCAATCATTGCAGGGAGGAACACAGATAAAGTTTAAATGGACAGATGCTCAACATGAAGCATTCAAGGAGTTAAAACAAAGATTATGTTCTGCACCAGTTTTATCTCTTCCTGACCTGCAACAGTCATTTGAAATACAAACTGATGCATCAGAATATGCCTTGGGAGCTATCCTTATGCAGCATGGTCACCCAGTTGCATATCATAGTCAGACTTTTTTTGATATAGTGTGTTAGTATGCCACTTACGACAAGGAACTGTATGTTATTATTCAAGCCCGTAAGTAGTGGAAACATTATATTTTGGGTAAGGAGACTGTCATCCACACAGGTCACAAACCTCTTCAATTCTTGCAAACACGAGGGAAGTTGCAGAATGATTAACATCAATGATGGTCAGCCTATCTTCAATAATTTCATCTTAATATTCGCCACAAGAAGGGAATCACTAAAAAAGTAGCAGACTGTTTGAGCAGGCCTCTAATTGCAGCTATTAGTATGGTATTGGACTCATGTGGTCATCAAACTAAAAACTGGGCTTTCTTGTATGAGAATGATGTTGAATTTGTAGATGTTTATAATCAATTGGTGAAGGGACATCAAGTGAATGATTTCTATTTACAGGATGGAATGCTTTGTCACCTTGGCCAAATTTGTGTGCCTAATGCATAACACAAAAAGCTGATATGGGAAGCTCACTATAGTAAGGTTGTTGGTCACTTTGGCATAGGTAAGACTACTGTTATACTTCAGAGGTATTTTTATTGGCCAAAGTTGAGAAATGATGTCATTTCATAAATTCCAGCTTGTACAGCATGTGCTATTGCTAAGCTTGCCAATTGTAAACTTGGATTATATTCACCACTTCTTGTTCCTGAAAAACCTTGGCATTTAGTTTCTATGGACTTCATATATGGTCTTCCTACCACCAAAAGAGGCCATGATTGTGTGTATGTTGTGGTAGATAGGTTCTCAAAAATGGCAATAATAGTGGCTTGTACAAAAAAAATTTCTATAGAGGACACTGCAAAGCTTTTCTTTGAACATATTTGGGTTCATTTTGTTTTGCCGAATACCATCATTTCAAATAGGGACAACAAGTTTCTTAGTAAGTTCTGGTCCACATTATGGGAAAAGATGAACACAAAATTAACAAAGTCTACTGCTTTCCATCCTCAAATAGATGGCCAAACAGAGGTAGTGAATCAGATGATCATTCACATCCTACGCATGTGTCACTAAAAACATCCTCGCACATGGGATGAAAGTCTTCCATGTGTTCAACATAGCTACAATAGGACAATTCAAAGTTCCACTAGTCACAGTCCATTTGAGGTATGTCTTGGTTATCAGCTACTTGCACCCATGGATGTTGTCATACCACTTATTCAACCTAATTCGGTTCCACGTGTTGGTAAGGAGGAAGATAAGGCAGCCCAGTTCATTGATAAAATTCATCATCTGCAACAACAAGTCCATGAAATCTTGGAGCATACCAATAAGAAATATAAGGAGAGACATGATGAGCATCGTACTCCTCATAATTTTCAAGTTGGAGACAAGGTGTGGCTGCATATTCAGAAGGAACGATTGTAGGGTGCCAATAGGAAGCTTCGCCCTTTGCGTTATGTGCCATACACAATCATCAAGCAAGTTGGTGAGAATGCTTTTGAGCTTAATTTACCCCCATTTATGGGTCTTCATCCAGTCTTCAATGTGGAACTCTTGAGGCCATATTTTCCTCCACTATTAGATGTTATAGATGTGGCAGAAAAAATTTCCACTATAGAATTGAATCCAGGTGCAGCTTCTCCATTCCAATGTGATCAGATTGTGGACACCATGGTGAAAACACTCAAACAACAACATATCTATCTATACAAAGTGGTTCGAGCAGGGCAAATCACTCAATAAGGAAAGTGGTTTACCAAGGAGCAGCTTCAGCTCTGTTTCCCTCATCTCATTCAGAGTGTTGATGAAATGGAGCCCATTTCTCTTCAAGGGGGGAGTAATGATTAGAAGAAAATTTGAAATATTTTTATATATATTTTTTAGTTTTTCTATATGTTAGTAATTGTCATTTTTGAAGGCCTTCGGGGCATTTTCAGCCCTTGAAAGTTTGGCCTATCCTTTAGAACATTGTCAAAGGCAAATTCTTTCAAGACTTTGCTTCTAACTCTTGGAGACCTTTCCAATGAGTTAAACGGCTCGTAATTTCGAGTCCTGAGCAGAAAGTTATGCCTAGTTAAAGTTAGGACAAAATTTCATATAGTTTTTTGAATTTTTTGTAGTTTTAGATTTTATTATGTAATAAACAAATGTGACTATTGGGCTTCGATTTTCAAGGGGTTTTTGTGACCCTTGGAATTGTATGAACTACTATATGTTGGATTTTTGAATGGAATAGATCACTTTTTGGCTTGCTTCAATTTTGTGCTATCTTGTTCATCCACAATACCGCAAGTTCTCACTTAGGTGTTGTCATTCGAATTCATAATTCAGATCATTTTTTGTGAATGAAATACCACGACAGATGAATTTTCCAAGAGAGCAGTTGAGTAAGCCCCCTTTGTTGACTTAGCATATGTCTCCACTACGAGGTGAGTGCCTTCTAGTATGGGAAGGATATTTTGGTGGACATGAAGGTGTCAAGATGACGAATGACTCTATTCACTAAAAGATTCATAGTACCATGAGTCATCAAGAATGCAAGCACAAAAAGGAGGCATGTTGAAAAGATGCAAGGATTAAGTAGAATTGTCCAGCACACCAAGATATTATAGCTTGGTAGCTTGGTAAGCCAATTGCATTCATATTCATGGGAGGAGGTTAAATTATATTTATCAGCTACCTTTTCTACAGATATGGGAGGATTTGAAAAGATGGGGCCGAAAACTGGCATTGATATCATGATAGAGATGCTTTGGAAAAGAAGCTTGAGAGAGGACGATAATAGGTTTTGTTGCACCTATGTATTGTCCTTAGTGATCATTGTTGATTCATTTGTTTGCTAGTGTGGTATTAGGTGTCTAACGACTAGGATGGACACTCCCATTAGGCTTGTTTTAAATAAGTAACAAATGTGTTTTTTAGGAGAAGTATTTGAGAAATGCCTTAAGTAGATACTCATTTATGGACATGTTTTAATCATTCATGTCATAGAGGTTTATTTTAAGTGATAAAATCCTAAAATCTTGTCATAACCATCAGGTAAATATTGACATGCCAACCATGTTTTTGGTTATTCTCTTGGAAATGAGAGAGTTGAAGGAGGTGGCTAAGCTATTATGCCATAAGCTAATAAAAAATCATTTCTTTTGGAAATAGAAGATGTCTTGGAGGATACTGATGCAAACAAACACATTCCAATCTCTTAAGACTATTATGTAGTTTGGCATAGAGGAAGAGAGGTGAAGAAATTGCATTTAATCTCCTCCTTGGAGTTGGTGCAATTCTAGGACAAAAAGGATGCCATTTCTCGAAACATCCTTTTTTTTCTGAAAAAAATAATGGGAATTATGCTCAATGAGGGTGAAGGGTGGATGAAGAGCTACGTGAGGAGTGAAGGCTTTGCGAGTGATGATGAGATGGAAGTGAAATTTGGGACAATCATTAAGGAAGAGGGCGATGATGGGGATGCATAGGCGGATTTCTTGAAGGAAGTAGAATTGGAAATGCATGAGGGTTGTAGCTCAAAATGCCTTGTGAAGGCCAAAGCGAATAAGTAGAAGAATTACTAGTTGTCTAAATGGCTACCTTTTTTGTCAAATTTTATTGTAATGCAATTTGTATATAGGTTTGGTGTATAGTTATATCAATACTGGACTGGTATTGTTGCCATTTTGGTCTCTAGTGACAATTTTGGGGTAGGTCTTTTATGTCAGTTAGGGTAGTTATTGATTGATTTATTATTTCTAGATGATTTTAGTTAAATGGTTTGGGGTAATATTTTGGTTTCTAGCCATGCCATAACTGTGTTTCTATGTATCCCTTTTTTTTATCAATATATGGGTGTTCCCCCTAGTAGTTATTTACCTATAAAAAATAATAATAAAAATATGGTTAAAAGATATAATGTTATCTTAGGTTCTAAAGTTCTCATGTTCTATTTTAGATCCTATTCCTATTCCTATATATATTGAAAAAGGGGTAACAATTTATTGAATTAGAAAGACCATTATAAAGTCAAAGGACAACCAACCCAAGAAAGATCTAGGAAAACAAGAAAACCAACCAAAAGGTGACCCAAAAAGGGCCACAACTAGCCAATCATGTCATCCATGACAATCTTATCAAACATTTGACCATAGTCTAGGGGTAACTGGCTCCATTCCCCACCATTCCAACCATCTAGATGCTTAGAAGCCCATTTAGCCAAACAATCAACTTCCATATTCAACTCCCAAGGAATATAACATTAAAGGAAACCAACCCTAAGGATTCCCTTAAACTATGTATTAGTCTGCCCACCATAGCCAAATGCCAATCAACATCTTCTAACCTTTTTTTATTTAGCATATCCATAACAACTTGAGAATCAAATTCATAGATAATCTTGCGCCATCGTACAATACACCATTTTTCAAACACAAAAATAACAATAAAAGCCTCCATAAAATTATTAATATGTTGTTCCTTATAAGAAGAAAAGAGAAAAATCACATTTCCCATATCCTATTCCAATATTAATTCACAATGCCACTTGACAATTGTTTACTAACTAATCATTGATTCTCTTGAAGCCAAAAAATATTGTCTATCGATAATAAAATTGATTCAAACTATTATCCATACTATCTTTGAAAGACAAATACTCACCATGTGACACTTGTTTGAATTCAAATACAAACACTAATCAAAGATTAAGTAATCCTGCTTACAATAACCTAAAGACAACTAAAGCCAAAATACCATAATTTTTTTGGTATCAAAAATTATGAAGAAAGTTCAAAAAGGCTATCCTAATTAATATTGTAGAGCCACATAAGCACTTTTAAACCAAATTTAACCCTAATTGTAACCCTAAACCAAATTCCACCCTAACCCTAACCCTATACTAAATTCAACCGTTACTCTTAAAAAAAATGTTAATCATAACTCTAAAACTAAACCAAATTGATTATTAACCCTAACACAATCAAATTAACACTAACCCCAAACCAAAATGAATTGTAACCCTAAAGCTAATTAAACACTAAACCAAATTAAATCCTAACACTAAACAAAATTGAACCCTAACCCTAAACAAATTGTAGACTATTAAATTGCTAATCCTAATAATAACACCAAACTACATTGAACCCTAACTATAACACTAAATCAAATTAAACCTAGGTTCCCCAAACCAAATTGAACCCTAACCCTAAACCCAATTGAATACTAAACCCAATTGAATGATTAAACATATTACATTAGGGTTAGTGTGTTAATATTAGCCTAAACTCTAATTCTACATCTAATTCTTACCCTAACACTAAACCAATTTGAGTCGTAACCCTAACCCTAATAATTGAACATTAAACCAAATTAAAGCCTAACCCTAAACCAAATTATACTCTAATATTAGTACAACCTGAGTTGGCCTAGTGGTGGAGAACATGTGCTATTGAAAGAGAGGTCACGAGTTCAAATCCCACAAGGGGGTAGGGTATGTATACAATTCGGCTTTGGCCCATTACCTATCAAAAACTAAAATAAAAAAATACTCTAATATTAATACTAAATCAATTTAAGCCCTAACCCTAAACTAAACTTAACCATAACCCTAAACCTAACTTAACCATAACCCTAAACCTTTAATTAAAATTAAACTAAATTGAACCCTAGTATTAACTTAAACACTAATTAAAATAAACCTCTAACCACAACACTAAGTTAGTACTAATCCTAATTAAACTCTTACTTTGGCTCTAATTAAACCTTAACCATGAACCTACCTTTAAGGTTATTTGAAGCATAACCTTGATCCTATCTGTAATTAAATTATAACCCTAATTAAATGTTAACCCTTGTTAAATTCTAACTCAAACTCAATCCTAATAGTAACTTTTATTGAATTCTAACCCTAACCCTAACCCTTATCCTAATTACAACATACCCCTATTTAAACATTGAACACAATGTTGAATACAAATCAAATCCTAATCATAACTAAAACCTAACCTTAATCCTATCAATAACCCTTACCATAATATAATCCTAACCCAAACCTTAATTGAATGCTAATTATAATTAAACCCTGTTCCCAACACTAAATGAACCCTATCACTAACCTTGATCCTAACTTTATTTTAACTCCAACCATAACCTTAATCTCATGCTTTATCATTAGTGTTAGGGTTCAATTTGAGTTAGGATTTAAGGATACCCATTAAGGTTTAATTAGGGTCAAAGTTAGTGTTTAATTATGAATCAATTAGGATTATAATTTTTTGTAGTTCATAGTTATAGTTATAGTTTAATTAGGCATAGGCTTCAATTCTAGGGTACAATTAAGACTATAGTTAGGGTTAGAGATCAATTATTGCTAAGGTATAATTGAGGTTACAATTTATTGAGGATTATATTAGGGATGGTGTTTAATTTTTTAATTCAAATTACTAAAGCTAAATTTATTAAACTTAAATGTATATTCACCTTATATAAAATTATTAAAGACTAGCAATTGCACCTTTGTGTGCAATGGGTACGCTGAAAAGGTGTAGAAGGTTGATAATAAAAAATTGGTATATATTTTTGCATTAAGGATGAGAGGGAGATATAGATATAGATATAGATGATAAGATAGAGTGGTGGAGAGATCAATATATAAGGAGAAGAAGAGAGAGAGAGAGAGAGAGAGAGAGAGAGAGAGAGAGAGAGAGAGAGAGAGAGAGAGAGAGAGAGAGAGAGAGAGAGAGAGAGAGAGAGAGAGAGAGAGAGAGAGAGAGAGAGAGAGAGAGAGAGAGAGATAACTCAATAGATAGAGAGGGAGAAAGAGAGTGGTATAGATAGTGAAGATATAGAGAGATAGAGGGCTAATATATACAGAGAGAGGGGAGATGGAGAGATAAATAAAGATATAGGATGTGAAAAATAGAGGTAGACAAAAGGATATATAGATAGAGAGGGAGAGGGAGAGGGATAGATGAGAAGATAGATATAGAGGGAGAAAAGGTTAGAGATAAAGGAGGTGATATAGATAAGTAATAGCAAGTGTGAGAGATAAACAAAAGGGGGAGAGATAGACAGTGAAGGAGAAATAGGGAGTGAGTGTGTATGTGTGAGTGAGAGAGATGTAGAGATAGGAATAGGGAGTGTGTGCACAAGAGTGAGAGAGAGATATGAATCTGTACATGATTGAAATAAAATTTCTAATTAGGAAAGGTAGAGAGAGGAAGAGATAGGGAGTAGAGAGATGGAGAGATAACGAGATAGAGATAGAGGGTGAGATGAAAGGAGAAATATGGATATGGAGATATAGAGGTCTAGGAAGAGGATAGGGAGAGAGAGGGATATAGATGGATGGATATGGAGAGAAATTTCTAGATATAGAAGGGGGGTTGGGAGAGAGAGAGAGAGAGAGAGAGAGAGAGAGAGAGAGAGAGAGAGAGAGAGAGAGAGAGAGAGAGAGAGAGAGAGAGAGAGATATGGATAGAAAGAGATAGAGATATAGAGAGAGTGATATAGATAAATGGAGATATAAGAGAATGAAAGGGATTGGGAGAGTGATGGAGAGATAGGAAGTTAGAGGTAGAGAGATATGGATTGAAAGAGATATAAAGAGGAGTGAAAGGGAGATAGTTAGAGAGAGAGATGGAGTAAATAAGAGAGGTAAATATAATGAGATATCGATAAAGAAGAGGAGAGAAATATAGGGAGATAGACATAGAGGGGGTAGTAGTGAGAGAGAAAGGTGGTGATCGAGACAACTAATCTAGGGAGAGGTATAGAGTGAGTGAGAGAGAGGGAGGAGACATAGCTCAATAGAGAGGGATAGGGAGAAAAAAGTAGTGTATGTATAAAGGTGAGAAAGAGATAGAGAGAGACAATAAGAGAGAGGGAGATATGGAGATAGAAAAACATCTAAAAAGTTAAAATATATAAAATATACAATAAATATAATTATAACATAACATTATATATAAACACAATTTAAAAACAAGTGTATTTAATAGTTACATTATATAAAAATAAATAATAGTTATTGAACATATTCTATTTCTTCCCCACAACAACCATTCACTTGCACAAAAAGGATAAAGATGTGTGATCCCTCCATGACAAGGTTTTTTGTGTGTAGTTGTGAGAAACAAATGTAATGTTAGAACACAAGAGAAGTGCCAAAGGATAAAGAAGTCTATCCCTCAACGACAAGGTTTTTTGTTTGTAGTTGTCTAAAGCAAATGTAGTGTTACGAGACATGACAAGGTGTCAAACCCAATAATCATGTGGTGAAAATCACTTGAATTGAGAAATGCATTGGTGTAAATGTGTATTGCCAAAGAAGATAGGGAAGCATTGGTGTAAAATAATTGTAATTTGATTTCTTTACTTAATCATGCATGCCCTTAGTATAGGACACATGAATTTTTAGTTGAGTCCAAGGAAATGTGTGGAGTGATGCAAATTAAATGTATCATTTTGTTTATTTTCATTGCCAGACTACAAATAGATATGGTGGAAAAGATAGTAGTGCAAGGAGAGGTAAGTAGAAATAGGGAAGAAAGGTAGAGAGGAAGATAGAGATTAAATGGAGGTGGAAAAATCTTTTATTATTTATATATTATATTTAATATATAATATAACATAATAATTATTTAAATATTAAAAATAAGAAATAATATACCTTTTAAAATATATAATTAATTAATTATGTAATATATTTATAGTTTATATGTTATAATTAAGAAATATCTAAAAATCTAATTTAAAAATTAAAAAAGATTTAAAATTTTAATTAAAAATAAAATATATTTAAAATACGATACATAAAGTGCAAAATTTTAATTATATATATTAAAATATAATTATTAAAATATTAAACTTTAAATTTGAAAATAAAATAAAATTCAGTGTTTTTAAATTTAAAATGAATTGTGTTAAAATGTCAATATGCAATAAAGGTATACAAGCAACCAACAGGTAATAGATGTTCAACGCAAAAATTAATTTCCTATGCATTTTATATGGATTCCATTTGTTTTGTAGTCCATGTGCCTTGTTTGTGCTTCCACATGTATTTGGCTGAACAGTCTATGTGCCTTGTCTGTGCTTCCACAATTTCCATGTATAGAGAAAATCACAAAATACTCCTTTTCATAACAGTTTGATGTAAGTCTATTCCTTGTTCAAAAGTTTCCATTTCAGTACAAATAGGTTGGACGCTGGCAACAACGAGTTTGGATTTACACATGTCCATTGCATTTGCTTGAATTTTTTATGCATTTCTTTGAATATCACATTTCTCCAAGGCATTATGTCAAATAGTTCAAGTGCTAACAGAGCCGAAGTCTCCATGTCTCTTTGTTTGCTTCTGTTGTTGGAATCGGTTTTGCAGGAACATGTTTAAGCTCCAATTCTTTGCTTAAGGACTATCTTTCTACGGAAAAAAAACTATTGAAAGCAATGAGAAGGGAGAATTTTCTTAGGGTCGCAACAACATTAGGAGATGCAGCTATGACATGGGAGCTCCTCACCAGATATGCAAACATTGCTGCTATTCACAATCCGAAATGGAGAGGCAAATTCTAGATCTTTTACTTTTGGTTTTTTTTCCTCATCAAATAAATGATTTGTGCATCTGTCAATGATATATATATTTCCATAGTTGTCAAGAAATTTCAGAAGGTTATTGAACAAGGAACCACAAGCTTGGATAATATACTATTGAGTGAATCCATGAGCCTCAGGGACTTAGATCATTTGGCTCAAAGGAATTGGAGAAATTCCTAACAAAAATGTTAAGCTCTGCCTATCTATTAGAAAGATAAATTTAATGCAAGCAACATGGTTTTGTAGGAAGATGTGTACAATGATATGGGATTCACACAATATCCCAAAGTCTCAAAAGTACTATTTTAAGAATTATATATATTCTTGTATTGACCATTTCTTGTGTATATTATAATTATTTCTACTTATTTGGTACAATGCATTTGCTTTCATCTTTTTTCACATATTTACTTATTTGTATAGTTGTTGGATTTTGATGTTATTAGAGTTTCCATTTCTATTTTTTGTAATATCAGTAGTTTGATGCAAAAAATGAGAGTTTCATAAGAAAATACTAAAAACAATATTTGGTTTTCTTTATGCAAAACAACATACTTTAGCTGTATGCATATGGATTGCCCTTTTTAAAAATATTGAACCAATAAATTGGCTGTGATATTCTGGGATGTTGGTCTTCTTTCTTACTTGCTTTATTGTATTGTATAGGGATGCATTTTTTACTACATTATGTTCTCTTGTAATCTACAATAAATTTAGTTTGGTCATAGAGTATAGTTCATCATGAAATAATCATTCTATAAATTTTTTAAAGCTGCATTGGTGTTGTTGGTGTATGTTGATTTTACAGAAGGACACGAGTAATTATCCATGAAAGTTATGTGGGCAGTTGATACTACATGCAAAGATTGACATTGAATTTTAAAATGTAATAGAGACTGACATTGAACTTAAAAATGTAAAAATGATTTGATAATTCTATTTGAATAAAAAAATCAGATTTATTTCAAACATTAATGCAGATTCCCAATGTTAACTCTTGTTTCTGAGCTAAGTTAAGAGCAAACCTCTTCAGTAGAAAGTGCATCATTTTAATAATGTAAGTGTCAGAGAACGAACAAAGATAATAAGCAAGAAAAAAAGAATAATTAATGGGGTTGTCAGAAGGCATAAGTGGGAAAGTACGTAGTACTAGTTGCGTGGGAGAAGACAAGCCATAGTGTCACATTCAACAAGAGATGCAAAGCGTCAAGTTCCTGTCGAGATGTTTTAGTTTGTTGACAAACAATCAGAGCATTCAACAAGGTAATTAATTGAGTTAGATGAACATAACACAAAATAAGGCAGAAGGTACTGTAATTTCAATGGCTAATACATTCATGACAATAGCACAACAGTATTGAAATTAAAGATTCGTTCCTAACATAACTACAAACTTCTTCTGCTCATTTAGGGAAATCACTGTGACTTTTAGTAGTGGCTTCAGCATATAAGCTAAGTGACAAATTTAACAAATACCACATATCAAGTGCTATATTAAAATCCAAAAAATAACTCATATTTAATCAACAACGATTCATTATCCTAGAACAAGTAATGCTGAAGAATACATATAATCTCTTATTATATTGTTTGTTGTTGCCAAAAACATATGGAAAACAGTATTGTTGACATTACCTTGATCACAATATTGTGCATTCTCAATTTGTAAGCAAGGTTATCATTCATAAATAATTAGTTGTATACAAATCTACACACAGGTTACTGATATGCTACCAAACCAAAATATTCCAATTCGAAATTAAATTGAACTCCACTTCAAATGCAACACAAAGATCAGTTGGAAAAAAAATGATTTCATAATAATAGTGAAAAAGAGAGAAAAACTTAAGTTAAATGATATTGCATCCCCAAACCAGAACCCATTACAACAATTGCAATGGCTTTATACACATCGTGATGTCGAAGAATACAATTACCAATAAACAAAGGCGATACGGTAGTAGACGTGTATATATAATATGATGGCCAAAAAGAATATTTCCAAGATTGAAGTTGAAAATAAAACAGACGTGTATATTAGCTTTATTTGATAGGAGAAAACAACCTCAAATTCAGACGATGGCCATTGACATCTAATAAAAAATATCAAAAATTATAATGTTGCATTGAACATGTGAACAATTCTATTACATACATCTATCTTGGTAACCAAAATGAAATATAATAGATTACGAATATACTGAATCAAAATTTGTTTAGCCCACTAAAACTTGAGATCTTTTGTAATATGCAGGTGATATTAGATGCCTGATACTTTTACTATTCATGCCATTGGAATGTAAGTTTTCCTTTTTGCCAGAGAAGCTATACAATTATAGATAACTTATTTGGGTGCTCTATAAGTGCAATTGATCTTGCAAAGATTGTTAAGCAAGTCTATTGAAGCAGGAAGTAGATGAAGATGCAAAATCCACTGTCTTCATGGTAGGGTTTTGTAGCATAATGTAAGCTTCATGCATGATCCATTCAAAGTTGCTAAAGAGACAAGAAGGCAATGAAGAATGGCAGTGCATAGGTGATACCTAAAGACCAATCTATTGTTTTAATTTCTTAAGTTCACAATCTAAAGACGTTGCTACTACAGAGTTAAGGTGAAGCTATCAAGCCAGGCAACAGTACTGAAATGTTGAGGCAAGGGAACATAGCAGTTGATATGGACAGAGCGATTGAGAGAAGACACTCCCCATGGGGAAGATGCTAGATCTAAAAAGAGAGTTTCCTGCTACAGAGTAGAGGGGAGACAACAACAAGCACGTCCCCACTCTCCTATAATGCGATTTGAGGGTACCCTGAACAACTGACAAAGGCCAACGAAAAGAGGAAGAATGCCTCATTTTTAAGAAATAGATGCACATGATATAAGAGGAGAACAAAATTATTTGGAAAATAAGACAATCTTCCAGATCAAATTGTCAATGAAATACTGAATACAACAGACATATATTGTAACTACGGAAATTAGTTTTGCTTGAGAGGTTAAACACGGAGAAGGGAATGGACAACTGAGTATAATAAATTTGTCTTATCAGATAGTGCATATTATAATAAATTTGTCTTTTGAGCATTAGCAACATTTAAAAAAGAGTTGTTGAGTGTTATAGTGCAACATTTATGTAAGCAATGGTTTGTAGAGTGCAAGATAAATATAAAGTTTTAAACATAGAAAGAAAATTTCTATCTAATTTGCTTTGATTTGTTAAGTAGTAGTAGTCTATTTGAGAGGAGTTCTTCCATATGTCAGGTATCCATGATTTATGCCTTAGAGATTGTGTCCCTCCTGCAAAACACAAATTGGTTTTATTGTTTGTAAATTAGTATTTGTTATAGTATAGAGTTAATAAAAATGTTTGAAATGTATAAAGGTTAATGTAATGTATCATGTTTACCTTTTTGTAGAAATCATTCGTGAAGAACAAAGGTATGAGTAATGAGATTGTTTTGGTTGAGAGTGAAGTGGGATTTTGTTGTAAAATCACATAGAATGAAGATAACTCTTGATTTGTCTTCTTTGTAATCTTCATATGTAGTATTTTGAAGAGCTGGGAACAATTGTTCAATTGTGGACTTATCAAGAGAACATTGTATAGTTTGTTTATTTTCGGCTGTAAGTATTATGTTCAGCTGAAGTGAGTATACATAGTTGACTTTTTTGTGACACCTGGTGCAGTGAGCAGTGTTGTCTTCAATCATGCCATAGTTCTCAAATTTATAATTGCATTGTGGGCAAAATGCATGGAATGGAACTGAGAATGGATTTGCCACTTTTAAGATACCATCAACCTGTAAGAAATGGGTAAATGTTAGTGTGGTGTGCAAACAATGCTTTTGAAAAATAAAGAGATGCATTTTGTGAAAATAGTTACCTCATAAGTTGTATTCAGTAAGCCATTGAGCCTTTCATATGTTCTTTTGTCGTTGAGCTTGCATATGAACGTAGAAAGGCTTGTGCGGAATGTTATTCTTTGGTCCACTTTTTTTACAACATTTCTGAACAGCATTGCAGGGATTCCATTCCTTTGTAGGTGGTCTTCTATTGCAAGGCATTGCTAGCCAAAAATTTGGTGCAGGTACAACTACGAAGAGTAACATGGTTAGTTATTTTGTGTAAAAACTTTTAGAATGCTGAGTATTTTGTTGTAGTGAACAGAAGTTTGGAATATGTTATTTGGAAACAATTTAGAAGTTTTTTACCTGTACTTTGTCTGTTTCATTGTCACCATATTTGATGTCAAGTGTGTATTGTGAACCTTGTTTGCCTGTCCTTGTTACCAAAGCACCAATTGTTCCAATGGGGTACTCATTTGTACTTAAGCATAGTTGTTTTATTGTGGTGCTTGGTATGAAATTGTATTCTTGACACATGCGTTGCATTGTTTCAATTGTCGTGGAATTTTTAGGATTAGAATACAGTCACTTTCACCACGATCGTAATTTGTCTTTGGGGCAATATCAAATCCTGAAATGAAAATTGCAGAATTTGGCACTATCTTTTCCTCATATTTTTCTACAAGGTCACTAGTAACATTAACTGTAATTGTCATTTCAGCTTTTAAATATGTTAGATCTACACAGAGGACGGGCCTTGATTTGTTCACTTTGTCAAGTGTGGCTTTGTAGACAACGAGCACATCCCCTTCAAAGATGTTGCCTGCTTTCCTTGCATTCAAGTCTTCAATAGATATGGCATTTTGTCCTTTGACTTTTGATCTGCAAGAATCGTAAGACTAGTGCATTAATATTGTTAACTTTACAGAATATTTACTAATTTGATATAAGATAAGTTCAATACCTTTTTGTGATCTATTTTTGATTGATTTGTGTTTGTTTTCCTGATCTTTTTGTGGGCTCCATTGTTCTCCTGCAAAAAAAAAATGTAGTATTGGAATAAATTTTATAATTATCGTGTTTTGTTTGCATGTATGGATGTATTGTTTGTGAATTGTAGAAGCAAAATTTTATATGTGTTGTGGAAATTGTATTTCTATTATATTTGAACAATGTGCACTTGTGATTCTATTTGTTATTTTTTTTTACTATTTTGAAGTTTAGTTTGTGAATTCAGTGATATGCATGTTCATAAAAGTAGCAAGGTGGTGTTTTTGTATGAATTAGACCAAATGTGATCAATTAATAGTTTGTTTACAGTGTGTGATTGGTCTAACAAGAAATGTATATTGTGTTTTTTCATATAACTCGCAAGCATTTTTTTATGTTTTCTTTGTATGGCCATGTCAATATTGAAATCTCCCACAATGTATAGAATTTGTTTGGGGGGAATGTGGGACAATACTTTGTTCATGATTGTTAAAATTTCAAGTATATGAGAATTTGGTCTTTCATAAACATTACAAACATTGAGATCATTGTTCGGGAATGGTGTTGTTATTGTCATTGCTTCTACATTTCTTGATCTATGTTCTTTTGTTTTTGAGATTTGTAGATGTTTCTTAGTTAAAGTCATAATGCCATGTATGTTATGTATAGCAACACAGTTGTAAAGGTTTAGTAGAGTGTTACTTTGATGAGGATGGGTATGAACCTCTTGTAGACAAATGATGTCAGAAGACATTATGTCGTAGTCATTTAGAATATCATTTGTGTGTGCTTGTAAAGTACAAGTGTTTAATGTGCAGACCAAGAGTTGTGCCATGTTGTGGGAACATACATTAATGTTTTCAAATTGCCATGTTGCATTGGTTTGAAGGCGTGACATTTCAAGATGTGCTTTTTTCTTTATTTTGAAATTGTTTGTAGTTAGAGGTTTGAGCAAGAATAATGATTGCATTGATTTGGTACGTGAAAGTGCGGTATATGTGAGGCCATGTTGTCGGATAGTTGTGGGATCAAATGCTAGACCTCCCATTGTTAGTCCTCGTGACCGATGTATGGTTCTTGCACATGCTAGTTGTATAGGAAATTGTTTTCTAATGGTTATTTTGTTGTTCATTGATATTTTTTGAATGGGTCTAGCAATGCGAAGTATAGGTACCCATTGTTTATCAATGTCATTTGTGTAGCATTGAGCTAGTTTTTTCCTCTCTTGTTGTCCTATTGTAGGGTTGTTTATTTTGAGCCATACAATGTCAATGTCATTGTATTTTGTGTATGCTTTAAATATTCCATCCGTTCCAATGACTAGACCATCTTTTGTGTTATAGTTGCCCGCATAGATTTCCACAAGAATGTTTCGTTTCAATTTTATCTATGTGGGCAACATAGTCGTATGATTGTACAATCTTATTAGAAAATTATTTTCTTCGTATTCATCGATTGCATCTATGACAATAGCATTATCTGAAATGATAGATAGTATTTTATTGTTGTGTTCATCAACATCCCTTTTCCTATAAAATAGGAAAGGAAATGTTGGGTCAATGGGTGGTGAGCGTGATCAATGTTGATTGAGATAATGCAAATCGTTGTTTATTTGTAACCCAATGCGAATTCTATTGAGGATTGAGATAAAAATGTCATCTTTTTGTCTCATTGTACAATTTAGTGAATAACACCTTATTTTCTCTTTCCAAAAGTTGTAGGGCATCAATTCTTTTTGAGTTGGTTTATTTTCAAACACATCGGATTCAAGTACAGGTTGTGCTTGATATAGATCTCCAACAAAGATCGTGTCAAGGTTCCCAAAATGTGCAGTGGGAATTTGCATTATATCACATAACCTTTTGTCAATGTACTGTAAGAATCTAGAGCCGACAAGTGATATTTCATCTATAAGAAGTACACAGAGTTGTTTGTAATGCTTTGACATTTTATCTAGTGTTTCAGTATTGAGTGGAAGAAATTCGGATTTGTTAAATGGAATGTGAAATGCTAAATGTAATGTGATTCCACCTATGTTATATGTTGCTTTTCCAGTGAATGTCATTTTAAGACCCTTTGGTTTGTCTGGATCATTTTTGATAGAGGTGTTATAAATATGTACTAGCACTTTGTATATCGCATTTGCAATGAAAGTCTTTCTAGTTCTAGCTCTTCCTGTTAGAAACAAGTGCAATGGGGTTTTCATATTTTTCAATTTTTAAATCACAATGTCCTTCACAATTTGTTGTTGTTCTTTATTAAGAATTTGCCTTAATTTTAAGTACTCATTGTTATCCATTATTTATAGGAGTTGAGAAAATACAACACCATAGGAGCCCAAATAATCTCTGCAAGCTGAAAAACCTATTACAAGGAGAAGCAATGAAGCAAATCACAGAAGGAAAGAATACACATGAAAAATATGCTCCAAAATGTATTGTCAATAATAATCCTTCTTCCTACAATGAAAAGAAAGAACTCAACCTTTAATAGGTCAAGAAACCCTAAAAGGGAAAACCTAGGTTTGCACATAATAATTAATTAAAATAATTAATTATATGCACCTAAAGTTAGCTTAAGTGTAAAAGAGATAAAGGGAACTTAAATAATTAAACAAATAATATTTAATTAATCAAGTAAATAGCCGAATACTCTAACACCCCCCCTTAAGATAGACTTAGGGAGAAGCTAAAACCTAGAGCAGCTACTGAAAGCAATAAAGATGGGTCCCAACAACAAGGCCTGATCAGGTACCCAAATACAATGAAATCTCTATGAACTGGAGAAATAGAGAAAACCACATGGGAACAAAACTCTACTCCAAAAAGAGATAAAAAGAATATCACTGAAGCATGAAGAACTTGCAAACTCTGTCAAAAAATAACTACTGATCTAGAGAACCTCCACTGAAATAGAACATGACCAGGTAGAGAAGACTGCAATCTGCATGAGTGCCCTCAAATGACACTACTCGAATCAGGAGGCAAAAAAGGTAAAAACAACTGAAATCAAAGATGCAGATGGCATGAGAAACCAAATCCTGAAGAGCTGATCAATCGAACCACGGAAGCAATAGAACCAACAAGATAAACCTCCCCATAATGCGGAAGTGGGAGAGGGATAGGAACACTGAAAAGGACAGCCAAAAACAACTACATGACGAAGAACCAAGAACGTCAAAGGTGTTGAGACACATCATCATGAGGTGAATGTCATGGAAGGAACAGTCACTTGACAAAGGAAGATGGCAAACAATAGGCAAACATCAACCCCCTCATGGCACTTGATCAATAGTGCATGAACAACAAGACACAAGATATGCAAGATTTCAAGTAAACAATGCATGATGGCACTTTATCTTAGTGCGTTTGCATAAATACAAGCTACAATGATAAGAAGACAGGAAAAAGAAACGTGAACCAAAAACAGAGACACCCTACTTAGAAAAGAGATCCCAGGACCTGAAACAACCACGATATCCACCAGAGTGCTGAAAAGCAAAAAATTGAATAAAATATGCATGGAGCATAATCTAAAAATAAAACTCATATTTCTAGAAAGTAAACAGCACAAGCTTTCTAAAAATATAAATTTTTCGAAAAACGGAGGTCGAATGCTCATTCTACGTCTCCCGGAGTGCAAAAAAGAGACCTCACTTTGACTGCAAAAAAACACAGTCAAACAGCAAAATTGAAAAAAAAATACCATCACCATGAGGTCGGCCTCGGAACCATCTTTTTGATGCCTATTCGTTTTCGAAAAAATGACTCCGTATGTCCAAGATAGGGCCAAAAAACCAAATCCCCCCTGAAAAAGCCAAAAAATAGGGGTCTGGTGGCCAATGGATGGTCTGGTGGGCAGGGAGCGGTGCTCCGGTGGCGGTTTGATGGCTCGGCGGTGTCTCCCTGGTAGCTGGGCGGTGGCGGTCGAAGGTGAGCGGAGGCCAGGGTGCAAGGAGGTTTCCGGCGGCAGCCAGGGAGGAGGCCGGGGGCGCAGGCAGCGGCCAGGCGAAGCGACAGGGCCAGGCTAGGCGGCGCGCGGGCGGAGCGGCGGCCAGGCGTGGGTGGAGAGGCGGGGCCAGGCTGGGTGGCGCGCGGGGGCAGGGAGACCGTCGCAAGTGGTGGTGGTTGGCGGGGGCCGCAACGGCAGTGGAGCCAAGAGCTGCATGGCCGGCGAAGGTCGGAGACCGGGTCGTCGGGGGTCGGAGAAAACTATTGGGGGCTGCAGGGCCGCCGACAGGGGCCGCAAAGGTCGGATTGACAGGTCTAACAGGCCTGTCAGTCCAGTACCCTGCGGTACCCACAAACCGAAAAACTGTTTCCCAAAAAAAAATATTTTTTTTAAAAACCCTTTTTTTTTTTTGCTTTTAAAAAAAAAAAAAAATTAATAAAAAAACAAAAATTCGGCCTGCATGCCGTAAAAAGGAAAAAAAAAAAAATTCAATTTTTTTCTCGAACTGCGTGCTAAGGTCGTACGACCTGGATCTGGAGAAAAAAAACTCCCAAAGGCTCAGGAACCAAAATAGGTCAAATTTTATATGACCATAGGGGTTTTCGGGCCTTCTGAGCACGATGGTGAGGTTCGTTTAGGCCCAAAGTGTTCAGAAAAAAAGGTCAAACTCTAGGTACATAAAAAAATTCCTAAAACCCCAGATTTGCTTCCAAAGCCAAAAATCTCAAAACAAGAACAGGTAGCTATAGATCTGAAGCTCTGATACCATATAGGAGTTGAGAAAATACAACACCACAAGAGCCCAAATAATCTCTGCAAGCTGAAAAACCTGTTACATGAGAAACAATGAAGCAAATCACAGAAGGAAAGAATACACAAGAAAAATATGCTCCAAAATGTATTGTCAATAATAATCCTTCTTCCTACAATGGAAAGAAAGAACTCAACCTTTAATAGGTCAAGAAACCCTAAAAGGGAAAACCTAGGTTTGCACATAATAATTAATTATATGCACCTAAAGTTAGCTTAAGTGTAAAAGAGATAAAGGGAACTTAAATAATTAAACAAATAATGTTTAATTAATCAAGTAAATACCCGAATACTCTAACATTATTTGTGGGTGTTGTCCGATTTCAAAGGATGTTAAAAATTTGCTTGAAATTTTTTGGTGGCCTCTGTTGTTCATGTCTAATTGTATGTCATAGAATTCCTTGTCTTTAGAATTTGTAAATGAAGAGGCCTCGTCCTGTATGTTTTGATTTTCTAAGTTTACATCATTGACAACTTCATCAATGTCACCCCATGCAGAAGTAGTGTTGTACGTAAACTTTGAATGATTCATTTGTATTGTTCTTTCATGATGTACATATGCACTTACCCATGAATTGAAATTATCTTTCAAAGTATTCTCATGTGTTGTAAATGGCACGTACAGTACTAATTGCTCTCTACAGTGGTTTTCTACATCTATATGTTTATTGAAATTGATATAACGTATAATATTTGTTTTTTTTTACGTTCGATATGTGTACCATTTTTGTTATATTCGGAGACGAATTGTGCAAGGCAAATGTTTGCAATAGATTTGGGTCAATTTATATAATAGTCTATAATGGATTTGCAAATTATGTTTTCAGATTCATCTGGTTCCTTCTTGATCTGTTTCATAGATTTAAGTATGAATGTGCAGTCATTGTCAGATCGTGTATCTATGAATACACATTTTCTTTAGCTATAATTTAGTGGTAGTGATAGAACAATGTGCACAACTTGATGTGTTGACATTTGTTGGAGGTTTAGCAAAGAATTTCCAAGTTTACTTATCATCTTGATTGCATCAATATTGTCTTGTTGATGATCTTTTCAAATTTTTTGGAAAGCACGTGTCATTGATTTGTCAACTTTTGCCATGTATGAACTGCAATGCATTGCTGCAGCATATGCATTTAGTACATATTGTGCATCTGTATTAGCCTTCCATAGTGGGGTTGTTTTTTTTGAGAAACTATTGTTCCAGATTTGTGATGGCTTTCTTTGTAGGAGTAGTGTCGGTCTAAGTAATGTAGATCGAAGAGCTAATATGTAATCTTCCTCTGTTAATTGCATTTCATTTAAGAACACGTGGAAGGTGTATGAACTGTCATAGTTTTCTTTTTGCAATTTTGAATTTATATTTGTTGCAATTGTAGTTAGAGTTTCATTTTTTTTTGGCAGTGGTTGCATTATCGTAATATTTTGCATTGGTGGAATGGAGAAATTGTATCTACAAACTTGTCTTCTAGATCTCTTGCATTGCCTTGTGTGGTGATGTTTGTGTAGTATAGCTAAATCAAGAGTCAAATGTTATGTGCTACAAGTGATATACTTGTCAACAAATTGTATTATGTCCGTATACCTATCTTTGCCATAGATCGGTGCATTCTCAATCCATAACAAGAAATGGTCATGTTCATTTCCTCAATTTTGAAATTCAGTTACAGAGAAGTAATCTATGACATTTCCAAATAAGGTGGAATTTGTAAATATCAAAATTTTTAATGCATTTATCCTATGCCTGTAGTATCGCGCACAACTTACTGGATCATTTTTGATCAATTGGAATTTATCAATTTCCTTTGTTTGATAAGATTCATGTTCTTCTAGTCTTGATTGGTGTAAAGTTTGTAACTGTTGCAATGTATTTGTCAAGGGATCCCAATTTTGTTCCGCACTAGTGAAAGTAACAAAAAAAGTTGGAGGTCCAAGTTGTCATATCATTGCAAATATGTTCTTTTTAAGTTCTTGTGTGTAATCTGGTGATATTCTTACTTTTAAAATTAGTGTAACCTATTGTTAGGCCCAATATGGAAAGCTAATGTACTAAGAGGGGAGGGGTGAATCAGTACTTCAAATCTTTTCTTCAAGAATAACTTTACTGTTAATCATAAACCGAAAACTGCTGAAACATAATATAATGCTAAAACAAATAAATAACAATCATACATGATTCACTCCATAACACATATATTTTGGTTACGCAAAACTCTTGGTTAGAGAGAAAAACTGCGATGGGGATGACACCCACAACTTCACTATTGCAATAATAAAGGTTGCTCGGTTAGAGCTACATGTTTAGCTATTTCTGATAGCTTACCCTGTTAGGAGTATCAAGATCTTTAGATCTACCTTGCTAAAGGATTTTACAACATTTATTCTAAATGATGCACCTGGTTAAAGGCTTTACAATTTATAGACTTTGTTAAAGTCTTTCACCCTATTAAAGGTTTCTCTTACAACTCAAAATATTACAATCAAAATCTTACAAAATATCTGCAACTTCACATGTGAAATGTTATAGAAGATTCTATGTGATCAAAATGAAATTACCTTGCATATAGCATACCTCGGTAACCCATAAATTAACTCAGTAAACCTTTCTGTTTACTCTGTTCCTTGACTGTTCTCTTAAATCCTTCTCGGTGACCTCTGTGTATCTTTGTCAATCGTAATAGTCATAACACTCAATGCTTTCCCATGATTTTGCTTTTCACATAGGTCTTGCTTCACACACATATATTGATCCTCAATTCATGTTGTATAAATAGATCTCATGTAATGGTGATCTTATTCATGCTTCGATCTTACAAACATGATTTATTAAAAATGAATAACCATACAAAATTATTTCATTGGACAGATGTCCTCAAAATCATATAAAATCTATAAGTGCAATTTCCAATGCGATAATGGTTCCCTGTTCCTTGGTCTTGTAACACATTTCCAAATATGTGTCTAGGTTCAATGAATCTAGTAACACGTTTTACTCGGTGTGTATTAACTCGGTATACCATCTTTGTTGCTCGATAGTCATAGAACGTTACTCGGTAGACAGCTCGGTGTATACTAAACTTTGTGACTTGTAACTTCTATAACCGACTGCTCTGTGCTTACCGACTGAATATTTCGGTAGTAATAACCCAATAGAGTATATAGAATGACTTTGGACATAAAACTAATGACAACTTAGTAAATATTAACAATCTCCCCTTTTGACATTAGTTTTGAAATGTCTGACAAAACTTCTTTCAAAGTCATAACTCAAAAAAAATCCATATACTTACAAAATTGACTAAACTGACAGTATATATAATTGTCAATAAAATAGTATACTCAGATATACTCCCCTTATCAATATACTTACATAACTCTGATTATGCATGCATTGTGATCAATATTCTGTATTCACTACTCCGCAATAAATTTGACAACTCAGCATAAATTTGACAAGTTTTACTTTATCGATAGCAATGGCTTTCTGTACCTCTTAAATCATTTTTGCAGTGAGCTCGTTGTCCTTCAACTTGCTCAGGTATTCAGATGCGTCTACTCCAGATGCTTCTATTTTAGTGAGGAGTTCATCCAGTTGAATATGGATGGCTGCATCTTTTGTCACTGTAGCTTCAGGTAGCATTTCTGTTAATAGTGCTTTAACCTTCTAAAGTACTCTGTTTTTCTTTTGTATAGCCATTTGTTTCTCTTGTTCGGCTTTGGCTTTGCATAGTTCACCGAATTCAATAAGTTCTTGCCCTTTTAATTTTGATATGTCTACATTCGGCAACACAATTTGTTTTGACAAATCTAACTTGAAACTATGTTTTTTCATTTTCTTTTCTTTAGAGGAGGAGGCTTTCACCAGTTGAACTAACACAATGGCTTGGGAGGCTTGTTCACCCTCGGTAGGTTGCTCGGTAGAGACAACACTTTTGTCAATTTCTTTAGCCTTAGATGTAGCCTTCGGTGAATCCTTTCTCGAGGTCTCAGTTGTAACATTGTCAGTACTTGAAGGGGCTTGAGAAGTCTGTTCCCCGATGGCCTGAGAAGTAGCTTCTCCTTTTGTAGACTGGTGACCCTCTTTTCCTTGTTCAGTATCCTGAGGTGTCTCGGTTGAAACATGATGACTTACTGGAGGATAGGACTTGACTTGTTCCAGAACTGACTCACTTGATACCAGTTTGGCATAAGCATTCCCTTCTATCATTTCCTGTTCCTGTTCCTCGGTATCCATGACATCCTCATCAGGTTGTATAGTTTCAACGGGATCTTGCTTGGTGATATCTACTATTTCAACTTCACCTTGCTCATCAGCACTCTTGATTCGAAAAATTTCTTGCCATTTTTCTTTTGTTTCTTTCTCTACTTCAAGATAAAGGTCATTCATCAGTTTCAAGGCTCTTTGCTTGACTAGGAAGTTTGTCTGGTAGTTTTTCAGATGTTCACTTATCTCATCTACCGACATGTCTGGAAAGAGATGTACCAGACTTCTTTCTCTCATCTTCTTTTCCGAGTCCATAGCATATTTCCACCTGTTATCAATGTGTAAGTACAATGCTTTTGGAAGAGAATTAGTTACTTCCAATGGGACCAATTGGAATTTAAGAAGTGTACATACAACTGACTCTTCTATTTGCCTCTTTTCTTCTTATGTCCAAAAGTCATATTTGACATACCTAAATGCTCCAAATCCACCATATTGTTTCAAATTGGCACAAAAATTATCAACACTATGTATATCTTCCTTTTTGCTTTTGACAATATGAAATTTGGTGTCACTTGACTCTTTATTTAAAATGAGTCTTCGAGTAGACTTCTTATAAGTTTTTGTTACCTTTGGAACTACAAAATTTTTCTGTTTCTTGCTCGGTGACACTGCAGATGATCTAGTATTGGGGCGCTTCACTGGAGGAGTCGTTGATACCTGTGATGTATCCTATTTCTTCCTTTTCAAAATTTTGCCTTTTGGCAACTCGGTGCTCAATGTAATAGCTGCTTCTTGGGCTTCATATTCCTCCTCGATGATGACTTGAACACTCTTGACAGGAGTGGAGGAAGAACCTTCTCCAAATTTCTCCGTTAATGCTTTAATCATTTTTGTTGCTTTCCTTGTAGCCTTTGGTACTACAATGCTCATTTTGACTTTTTCTTTAACTTCTTCATAAGTACCGTATCTAATCTCGGTAGCATGCCTTGGTAGTGCAAGAAAGGCATCTATCTACTGCTGTGTAATGTCAAAATAAATCTCATAACCCATAGACGACAAAGATTGAGTTCTCAGTTCTACCGCATTGACATAGCAGTAGTCGGTGTCCACTTCAAAACATATATTGTCCTTATATTTTTCCACTAACTGGGGTGGTATCCTATACCTATTATGCATTTTTTCCTGAAACTTGCTAAAATAATCATCCATAATCTCATTGAAGTTATCACCTAGCTTTTTGATGAAGTCATTGATTTGATGGGTGATTGGTCGGTGTAGCTCCCAAACTACATTACCGACTGATGGAAAGAATTTCTCAAAATAGAAAAACATGCATACCAAAAGTGATCCAAACTTCAGTGTGTTTGCCGAGTTGTTCTTCTTCGGCTTCCTTATGGTGTTGAGATTTTCAAACAGATTTTTCAACAACACTTCGCATAGATCAATCTTCATACCTTTCTTCACAATTTTATAGGCTAAATCAATAGCAGCACAGGGTACACTATTTTCCCTTGCCAATTGAAAGAAACAATAACCTATGACTCTAATTGCAAACTTCAGCTCTGCATCTGTGACATTGTTCAGTTTCAGACCTCTGCAATCAAATTCAACTCTGGTTAAGGTGATTAGTTCCTTCTGCGAAATCATTTTCTGAGCTCGGGCATGGTCAAAAATAGGGTAATCGGTGATCAAGTGGATGATATCCTTGGTGATCTTGAATGGTTGCTCCTCTAACCACATAAAGTCATCATGAACTCTGCTCAAAACAAATTTAACCCATTGGGGTTTGAAGACTCGTGGGTAGGTTAGGGCTTCGGTCAATCCCTTGATTTTAATATGTTCAAACTTGCTATCTAGTTTTCCATCGGTACACAATTCATCATATGTGTCCTTGATCTTTGTGTGACCTAGTTCCTCAACACGACACTTAGTGAAGAATCTGACATCCTCAACTAATAAAACCCTATCCGGAATGAGTGAAAATACAGTTTTATCATCCGGTTCAGATGCTACTTTGGGAGGTAGTGAGTATTTCAGTGAGGGCTTCACAATGTTCTCAACAACAATGGGTTTCTGAATCTTAGGAGCCATTTCAAACTTTGGATAATCACTAACGAAAGAGCCTTGGGGTTTGAAAACTTTTAACCAGCAGATGCTTTCCACTTAGTAAATATAAAATAGATATTCACAACTGATATGATCGGTTAACTTGCTTGACAATGCGTTGTGATTGATATAAATACCTTGAATTTCGCTTCGGAAGAGATTTGATCACCTTTGAATCGCTTTGCTATGCTTTCTGAAAACATGGTAAGTGTAAAATGACCGCGCAAAAGCTTTAAGTACACATTTTACCTTATCAGACTCAATGCAGTTAGGTCAGAAAGCATTAAATGCACTCGGTTCCACTAAACCGATTTACTTTTTTTGCTTTTACCGAGTAGCCAGACTTCCTGCATTTACCGACTTGACTAGTGCTCCAAAAGACTTGATAAAATTTCAAACTTGCTAATGCATCTTAGCTATGCAGATTTTGAATTAAGTACATGATAAAATAGGAACTGTTAAGATTTAACCTTGAGAGAATGCAGTCCCTTCATACCTTTACCGATTAATTTGGAATAGATGCACCTAACTTGGTAGGTAAGGTGCTTTCTTCATTTGACACAATTTCCTTCTTTTTCGAAATCATCTAGAATTTGCTTTTTATTTCATCAATATCTCCTCTAGGTTGATCTCTACAATCTCTAGCCAAGTGTCCAACTTTGTGACAATGAAAACATGCCATACCAGAATTTCTCCATGATCTTCGGTTGTTCACTCCAAACCTTATAAAGCAGTTGGCACTTATATGTCCATATCTTCCACAACATTCACACCATATCTTTGTATTATAATCCCATGGTACTGCAGTATACTGTCTGTTAAGATCTATGTGAGTTCGGTAGCCTCTAGTATTTGCTCAGTGTGCAGACCACATATAGTTCTTCTGCTTAAACCAACACTTCTCGGTACTCTATCCATATCTATTGCAGTTTTTACAAAACCCTTTGAATTTTGCCTTCTGATAATTGTTAGCAGACTTTGTCCTACATTGGTTAGATGTGTGACCATATTTATTGCAATTGTAACAATAACTATTGGACCTAGTGATATTCGATTGCTTACCTTTTCTGATTTGGCACATGTTGGCAGTATGTCCTTTTTTTCCACAGTAGTTGCAAATAGGCTTATTTCCTTTAATGTTCTTCTTGTTTCCAGCTTGCTTTGATGATTCTCCTCTCTCAATAGTGTGGATTCCCTTCTCGGTAGAGTCTTTTCCTTTGTAACCGAGTCCTGCATCTTTGTTGGGTCTTCTTATAGTTAGTTGCTCATCCAACATCCTTGATGCTTCATAACTTTTCTTCAGCGTTTCTTTGGATTTCTTGTCTGTTTCAAGTTCATCGATCAACCTTGATATTTCAAGTTTCAATACTTGATTCTCATTTTCCTTCAGATTTGCTTCATGATGTGCATAACCCAATTGATCAGATAGATTTTGTTGAATTCCAGTCATCCTTGTGATTTCATCAATCTTTTCAGACACTAATGCTTCAAGCTATTGTTTTTCTCTTTCTATATCTCTTATGTTATCCTCGGCTGTCCTCAATGCATCAAGATTTTCAGTCATCTGTGTGCTGAAATGTTCATGTTCTCTTTTCATTGCTTTTAGCTGATCAGTTAGTGCTTTGTTATTTTCTTTCAATGCTCCAATCATTTCTTCAGTCTCTTCAGATATACTGTTCTCAGATGATGTCTCAATTTGTTCCACCAGCTCTTGAGAGTCCAACAAATCATCAAACAATCTTCTTCTAACTTTCAGTGATCTTTGCATTTGTTTCTGCATGTCTGCAATCACTTGATTAGCATGATCCAATTCATTTTGAAGATTCACAATTCTCCGAGATTGTTTGTAGCCTTCCATTGATAAGATCTTTCTCTTTAGGCAGTTAAACCCTTTTCCAAGATTAGAGCTTTGATACCAATTGTTAGGCCCAATATGGAAAGCTAATGTACTGAGAGGGGAGGGGTGAATCAGTACTTCAAATCTTTTCTTCAACAATAACTTTACTGTTAAGCATAAACCGAAAACTGTTGTAACATAATATAATGCTAAAACAAATAAATAACAATCATACACGATTCACTCCATAACACATATATTTTGGTTACGCAAAAACTCTTGGTTAGAGAGAAAAACTGCGGTGGGGATGACACCCACAACTTCACTGCTGCAATAATAAAGGTTGCTCGGTTAGAGCTACATGTTTAGCTATTTCTGATAGCTTACCCTGTTAGGAGTATCAAGATCTTTAGATCTACCTTGCTAAAGGATTTTACAACACTTATTCTAAATGTTGCACCTGGTTAAAGGCTTTACAATTTATAGACTTTGTTAAAGTCTTTCACCCTATTAAAGGTTTCTCTTACAACTCAAAATATTACAATCAAAATCTTACAAAATATCTGCAACTTCACATGTGAAATGTTATAGCAGATTCTATGTGCTCAAAATGAAATTACCTTGCTTATAGCATACCTCGGTAACCCATAAATTAACTCCGTAAACCTTTCTGTTTACTCTGTTCCTTGACTGTTCTCTTAAATCCTTCTCGGTGACCTTTGTGTATCTTTGTCAATCGTAACAGTCATAACACTCAATGCTTTCCCATGATTTTGCTTTTCACATATGTCTTGCTTCACACACATATATTGATCCTCAATTCATGCTGTATAAATAGATCTCTTGTAATAGTGATCTTGTTCATGCTTCGATCTTACAAACATGATTTATTAAATGAATAACCATACAAAATTATTTCATTGGATAGATGTCCTCAAAATCATATAAAATCTATAAGTGCAATTTCCAATGCGATAATGGTTCCCTGTTCCTCAATCTTGTAACACGTTTCCACATATGTGTCTACGTTCAATGAATCTGGTAGCACATTTTACTCGGTGTGTATTAACTCGGTATACCATCTTTGTTGCTCAGCAGTCATAAAATGTTACTTGGTAGACAGCTCGGTGTATACTAAACTTTGTGACTTGTAACTTCTGTAACCGACTGCTCTGAGCTTACCGACTGAATATTTCGGTAGTAATAACTGACTAGAGTATATAGAATGACTTTGGACATAAAACTAATGACATCTTAGTAAATAGTAACACCTATATCTAATTTCAACAATTTCTCTAGGTTTGGCTTTTCCTTTACATCCTTTGCACATAACTTTCTTCCCTTTAGCTGCCCTTTTCGAATTCATATCCACATTGTGGACAAAACTTGTCATATAAGTACTTTGATGGTTTTGAAGAATAAGTTTGTTGTGTGATATGCAAATTGTCTATGTGAATTTGTCAATTCCCATTGTGCAATCTTTTGGTAGCTAAATCTTTTAACAATGTCTTCATCATGCAGATTACCAAAGCATAATGTGGGAAAAATCATTTCCTCAGCGTATGTGTCCTTGAAGATTCCAATTGGATAGAAATCTTGTGCAAGTGCAATTTCAATGATTTTATCATCCATTTTTTGTGTAGATGTAGATTCAATGAATCCATGTATCAATGTTTCAGATGGATGTTCTTGTTCCTTCTCACTATCTGACTCATTATCAGTTGTAATAAGTTCATTGTTGTTTTCATCTTCATTGTTAGTCTCGAAACAATATTTCCAGTTCTGATTAATTTGGACATTTTGCCATTTGTATAGTTTTGTTTCCACCAATTGGGTTAGAGCTTGCATGACAATGTTTGGGCGTATCATTCCCTTTTGGAAGGCATTTTTATATTGTAAGTGTCTTTTGAGATATACAACTATTGTTGTTGTACTATTGATTGGTTGTGGTAGTGCTTTTTGTATTATGTTCATGTTCATAGGAACATTAATAATAGAGCCTGTAAGTCCTATTTGGGATCTTTTATAGCCTAGCTCCCATATTTGAGCGAATGCAATTCTGAGTGAAACAAGTCGTTCTTCTAGTAGAGAGAGATTTTGTACATAGTCCAATGGTTTGTTTGTTCTTATATTACTTGGTGTAGCATACTTAGGCAACTTCGATTGCTTCAAAGAAGTAAAGTATATTTGACATATGGAATCTGTCAATATAGTATTATCACATTTTACTTACTTATAATATATTTGTTTGAGTTTTCCTTTCATGGTTCTCATATCTTTTCTGAAATGCAATACGTAGCATATTGTACATGTATGTTTTGGGGTGTCTTCAATTGTTCTCTGATAAATCTCAATTGGACAATATGATTTTGTCCTTGTTGACTTTCTTGATTTTATCATTGTACTCTGCCCACGTTGTGATTTATAATTCTCATTTGAAGTTGTGTTCATAGTTTGAAACATTTGTTGTGCTATTTGTTGGATGTTTTCATGTTGTTGATTATTTCTAGTCATTTTTTTCAATTGGTGAAATGTTATTTTTTATTTTATGATTGCTATTTTGTTCTCGAGTTTCTTGTTCTAAACAGATATTAATTTCAAACTTTTGCCTTTTGCCATGGTCTATAATTTTTTCATCTCTTTTGTTTCTTATCATTTTCTTATGTTCGTGTAATGTTATTTTCCTTTTATGATTGCTAATTTGTTTTCCAGTTTCTTCTTTTGGATTGCTATTGTTAATTTCAAGCTTTTGCCTTTTTCCACTGTCTATAATTTTGTCTTCTCTTTTGTTTCTAATGTTTTTTTTAAGTTCACATAATTGTGTATTTTGGTGATATATTGCATGTTTGTATTCAAGTCTTAACAGTGGTTCAAAATGACCACTGCGAGGATTAGCATCATGGAACAAGATGTAATATCACTCACTTTGCAATGATTTGTTGTAGTGCAAGTACTTCTTTCCTGTCGTCGTTGACCAAACACATATTTGTATTTTTAACCAGTTCGATAGCCAATGTATACAAAATA
This sequence comes from Cryptomeria japonica, assembly GCF_030272615.1. Classification (NCBI taxonomy): domain Eukaryota; kingdom Viridiplantae; phylum Streptophyta; class Pinopsida; order Cupressales; family Cupressaceae; genus Cryptomeria; species Cryptomeria japonica. Next base: position 96,719,939 of record NC_081408.1, read on the forward strand.
TGTCTCCCCATAATCTAACTTCAGTGGGTGGTGCACATGGTTTTGCAGACAATCTCATCTTACGTAGATATGTTTCTTGATCTGGGACATTGTGTAGTTCAAGAAGAGTAGGTGGATCTAGTTCAAGGTTGTATGAGTTGATTGCTTCTATTTCACCTCTTGCAAGACAGGTTTCAAAGTAGTTGATTGTCCCATTTTGGAGTTCAATTGATGTGTATTTTCCTTCCAAGAGTAGTTCAAAGGAGTCAAATAGACAGTCACCTACATTGTACTTGAAATTATGTGCCCTGTATAGTTCATGGCAGTTTAGCACATTGTCAGTGTTTTGTATTTGTTGTCGAGCAAGACACTTGTAACTAGCAACATCTACTACGTCCATTTCTACGTTGTCGATTTTTTTTAATTTTTAAAATGTTTTGGTATGTGTTTGGAGAATAAAATTTGGCTATTGTTGATTGTGTCAGCTCATCTTGTGATTGTTTAATATGTATGGAGTAGGTTGTATTTGACTTAGCTTGTGAAGTTTAATTGTGTGGCATATCTCTTGTTTGTGAATACATGTGTCGATATCTGCGAGAAAAGTAGACAATGTGAGTACAATATGCTTTTGTTGTATATATATATATTAATGTACCTAATTACTTGCACTATTGAAAATCTACAATTATTATTAACGTGTGCATATATATGTATTTTCAAATGCATTGAGTAAACCATGGATTAAAGTTTTTAATTCTGAAATGTTTATATATCATTTCATAATTCATAATAATTGCAATTGTATAAATTACTCTTCTCTAAATTATTTCATGTATTAAATTATGGGTTTTCATTGCCTATTTCAAAATACATACAAGCAAGACAACAATGAATACATGTTGTAAATGAATGTACTAGTTATATTGTATAGTCATTAAAAGTATAGGTGATTTGTACATGAACAACAAGTAAGGCGTAAACCATTTCTAATGCTACTATGCATTCTTCTATAGATTTGATGATAAGGGAGCACTACAAATTATGTTTATTGACAGAAAGCTTGTTTACAAATTCATCACCAACCCACCTAAGGTAGCATTTCATAGTTTCAAATAATTTTCAAATGCATTGAAGAAGAAGGCAATGCTAATTCTTCATAGGTGCATTGGTGAAACGAAGATAATTAAATGCAATTTCCTTCCAACATAGTTTGCCATAAGACACACAACCTTCAATGTAATGCTTGAGAAGAACCTTCTAGGCCTTACATCGTTCAATGGTGCAAATAATCCACTTAGCACAAAGAGTAATAATATGTTTAAGAACACCAAGAATGCTCATGTCAACTTGTACATGGAATAAGAAACAAATTTCCCACATATGATCTAATTCCTAAGGTCAATTATAAGACACACATATAGATTACCTAGTAATACAACAATATCATAGAATGTATTAAAGAAAATTGATATGCCAACCAAATCATTTAGACACAAACTCTTCTATTTAGATTGAATAGGATAAATGTATAGAGATTGAAGATTAGAATCTATTATGTCACTTCTACTTTACAAAATAAACAAATAAAGTATTTATATAAGTAGGGTTTTTAATAGGCTCTTAAATATGGTGACAAGTGCCACAAGTATATATTGTTCTAACTATATATACATGGTGGTGAAAAATCATCCTTATTTTAGTAATTAGCTTACAGAGTCAAACTTGAAGCATTTGTAAATAGTACAAACATATAAAGCTTGCTATTACAACAAATATTTGGCTGGAAATAGTTTGCACCCTTCATATTTAATCTTTCAATACCTCTGCAAAGAAGGGACTTGGAAAAGAGTTTGCACATTCTCTGAAATTTTGTTATAGTTCAAACTATGATAATTTTTTTGCACAACTCTTCACATTGAATGCTTAACAGTGTCTTGCAAATATGCGCATAGTTCAATATTGTAGTCTTCCAATTGCTTTAAGCTTTTTTGTATCCTTGCTAAGTCCTTCTTTACTTGTTGCACCTCTAACTGAACTTTTGAACATAGCTGACAACATTGTTTTCTTTCCTGCGGTAGGCTGGAACCCTTATGTGTCAAGGAATAGTAGACATTGCATTGATGTTCAATTGATATGTCATTATTGAACTGTTCACTATTTGACATGCCTTCCACATTTAAAATATTGTCAGCTGTAATCTGAAGCTCTGTGGAGAAATTGTCAACTTTGTGGCATACAGTATTTTGTTGAAGCCAAACTTGACTATCCTCTACAATATACAAGCAGAAGAAATTGTTAGTCAATTCAATTACTGGATATCAATGCCAAAAATTGGGAAAATCATTTATAAATAAGGTTCATACCAGTTATTTGATGTAGGTATACATGTAGTACCCCTACCCTAATCAATTTCTAATCTCGGTTTGACCTTGGTTAGTTTATCATAATATAATGTTATAGTCAGATGTTTTGATTTAGTGCATATTTGTTAATGTGGTTTTCACACCAGTTTGTATGCAAGTTGATTAGTTTTCCTATTTCGTGTTATTAATCTCGGGCTAACACTTTCATTAAGTACATATATGTATGCATGTATGACTCTTGGTTGCAGGAGATTTCAGGTACAGTACTGCATGGGTGCAAGGTTCATCTCCACCTGGATTTGCAGGTTTGAGTTTACCTCTTTGTTCCTTAGAGTTGGATTAGGTGGTCGTACGACCCTCGTTTGACCATAGTCGTGCTCAAGTGAGCATCGTCAATCATCATCGGTATTCCCTTTGGTTGGGTGTGCAGGTTGTCTGTCTGTGTGGCTTTCTTGGGTTGCGTGTTTTATGTGTGGTTAATCAAGTAATTAATCCTTAATCTTTAATTTGATTTAATGTGTGTTTTCGCATTAGTATTTTGGGGACTAATTAAATAGGCTCCCTTTGTATGTGATTAATCGTTAAATGAATTGCTCAATTCAAGTTGGTAGCAAGTTCAATTAGCTAGCTAATTTTAATGTTAAATTTATTATGTTTTGATGTTGGAAAAGAAAGATTTAAAATTAATTGAAATAGAATTAATTTAATCTTGTTAGCATTTTGAAATAGAAAGGTTAATTTCAGTTATTTGAGAAAATCAATTTTAAATTGAAAAGCAAGTTAATTTATATTGATCTAGTTTAAAAGAACGATTTTTGTGATTTATTTTAAATAAAAAGTTTAAATCCAAAATAAAAATTTTGGTCAAACCTTTCCCATTTAACCTAGATTTTTGGAAAAATATGGGAGATTGATTTTTTTTGGAAAATATTTTTGGATGGAAAAATTTGGGGGTTTTGGGAGGAGAAGGAATTTCTTGAGATGGAGAATTGGGCTCTTCTTCAATCTTGCCAGGATTGCTTAACCAGGTAGGCCTCTGGTTAATTTCATTGGTTTCTATGTTTTTAAAAGATTGTTTTTGGTGTTTTTGTAGAAATCTGGTTGTGATTGTAAATAATCCCTTATTTTGTGGAAAATGGTAGAGTTGTAATGAAATCACAAACTCAAACCCACCTTGCTTCTTCCCCAACTCTCAGATTTTAAATTTGGTTGTTCAGATTATTTTTCTAAAAACAAATTTTGGGGGTTTGGCTGTTCTTGATAAACTTTGTTAAAATCTCCATTAAAGGTTCCCTGATTAAGTTTTAATTTGAATTTTAGATTGGGGTTTGATAGATTTGTGGTTTAAAGATGTGTAAATAAATCTTATTTTGCCAACATGGTATTGGTTTGGAAAGATTTCCCTTCCTAAATCTGGGTATTTGAAAAATGAAAAAAAAAAATTAATTATTCTTAAGTCTCTGGGAGACTGTGTATTTTGCTGTGTATGCATTTTTTTATTTTTTTTAAAATATATATAATACCCACGTGGCAGGGCACAAACCCCCACCACGTGGGAGGTAGCTCGCTACTATTGGTAGCGACTGCTACCTATTGGTAGCAGCGCTACCAATGGTAGCGGACTGCTACCAAAAGGTAGTTGGTAGCGTGAGCTACCAAGGGGGACCCACGTGGGGTCCACGTGGGTATCCCCCCCTTCCATCATCTTTTTTTTTAAATTGTTTTTTTTTTAATATTTTTTTTATCAGAAAAAAAAAATATTATAAGTTAAATATTATTTTTTTAAATGTTAATGTTTTTTTAAATTAAGTTTTTAATTATGATTAATTGTTCATTAAGAAATAAATTATGATTAATTTGTTATTTATTTGTATAATGGAAGGTGTACATTAATTAATATTCAAATTCTATTTTATTATTAATGAATATTTTTCTAATTAAATACTTGATTTGTTAATGTTGTTATTAATTATTAATTTGTTATATTTCATTAATCAAGGAAATAATTTGTTAATTTGGGAATGAATTATCTATAATTGGTTTCTTTAAATATATATTTCCTTGATCTATAGAGTGTAACTTGGTTTCGGAGAGATGAACTTGGAGACATTATTTTCGAACCAATATGACAATGATGTATCACTTGAAGATTAAATATCTTGTTTATACGGTTAATGTTTATTTAATTATATTCATGTGAACTTGGTTTAAAAACCAGTATTGATGTAATTATGTTATGCTTTGATGCAAACGAACTTAAAGGGTTAGAAAACCAAGAACAACCTGTATCTAGATGAGGTAGATAACTGCAATCTAACTTAGATCATTTAGAAAACTTGATCGACATGTAATGTTTGAATCAATTTGGGAAAAGATTGTATCTACCAATTATTGCCTATGCAAGTTTAATTTCTGTATTCGCTTTTGCTTAAGTAATGGTAGGACCTTGTTTTGTTTGATAGGACCTTGTCGTATGGATTGATTTGGGGTACTTGTTTGAGTCCTCAGTCTCAAGTTTGACTGTTGTTTTGTGGTGGTGTCATAATTGGTCATATCCTTTATGCGGGTGTCGAATGATGATTCGTGGTTGACCATAGTTGGTCAGGTCTTTAGTTAGAGTACTGTCAGTCAGTGCACCTCATATGAGTTGTGTTTGACCAAATGGTTGTTTCCTCCATTTTGAACTCTGTTTGCTTGACCATGTGTATTCCTTGGTTTTCGAGTTCATTAGAGTATAGTCTAGTGTCGTATGGGAAAGCGACTTTTGATTGGGGGTCGCGCCCAAAGTGGTTGTTGGGTAACCCATCGAAAGTGAGTCTAATAAGTGATAACCTAATAGTATATTAGAGTGTTGTTAATGATTCACTAAGTAAGATAATTGTGCCTCACACATGGGATGAGTGCTAACGCAGACTCGGCATGCTGTGAGAAGGCCTGAGATGGCAAACCATCGTCCTTGTCTTCACGAAAGGATGTGTGGGTCCACATGAGGCTTGGATGGGTCAGAGGTTCGGATTAGGTGGCCAGGGTAACCCAGTGTATGGGGCCAGAACCTATGAAGACCTGCCATGGTTACCATACCAGGTCATGTGATGACACTTGTCCCTATGTTTACTAGTGTGTTGTCTTGATAGGAGCACTTTTGAGGAGTCGTCCTGTTGCTTATGCCCTTGTGAGTACCTGATATCATGCTAGACCTTGGGTTGCGATGACTTAGTTTTGTGGATGCTCTAGTGGACCTTTGTATTTGCTTTGATCATGTTCAGTTGGATCCTTTCCTATTCAGGGATCATTTATGTATTTATTGACCGATGTGGTCGTTTGTATATTGGTTATGTTCACCTTGATGGCAGGATTGTAAATGATGTGAACCTTATGTATTCTTAACTTATTTTATGACTAGAGGGGTCTTGTAGTTGAGTAGACTCGGAGATGTAGCCCTCTAGGGGTGAACTCCGAGATCAATTTGGTGTTATGTGATGCTTATGTTCTTATGTTTCCTTTTTCAGTTTTAGCATGTATGGGTGGCATTTTGATAGAATGTATAAATGGATTAGATGAGATTTATTGTAAATGCATGTATGCAGTCGTCTTTTAGATGCAGTAATGTGAACCATGAAAGAATGTAGTTTTGAACAATAGAATGCATTCAGTTATTGTTTATGAAATTAAGTATGCATGGAAAGAACTCATTAGTTTATGATGAAATTAAAGTGTGTTATGAAATTAGATGCATGGCTTATATTTTCATGAAAAGCTTGAGCGTAAGGTATGAATAAATCATAATGGATGAACATTATATTGTGATCTATATTTTCATCTATCTAAAAGAAATTATCCTTGTTTAAGAATTATCTCGTTATAAGATAATCAGCTTATTGGATTAACTAGTGTGAGTTAAGTTAGATGTGGAATTAAGTAATCACGTTGGGAAACTCTTTAGGTGCTAGTTGATGTCTTCTGCTGTGTAATCTGAACTTTGATATCTCGTTGTGTTTATTTAAAAAAAAAAGAAATTGCACTCTATTCTTGTGTTTTGGCTTAATCCCTTCGGGGTTTCCTAGCGGGGCATTACAATACACACTTTGAAGTTGTGTGTCCTACTTTTTCCAAGGCTGGAGTTGACAAATGAGGTGTAGCATTATAATTTTTGAAACAATTACAGGTAATTAGACCTGCATAATTGTCTCCTTTGCCTTTAATAATGTCACAAGCAGTTGGCTGGAAAATGTATTTGTGGACAATATCATTCAACAATCCACTACCTGGGGAAGCAGTTATTGTGCTTGCCTTTTCCAGCGTTGGGGTAAATGGATTTGATGGAAACAACTGTAAATTATTAGTTGACAACATGCAATCACCTTCTTGAATCATTTGACTAACATTGTCAATGTCTGTGGTACTATGTACAATGGAATTAGCATACATGACTGGTTTACTGTAAATAGCTGCTCTAGACATTGGGCTACTGAGATGGTTAATATGAGGAGGACAATCAAAATGTGAAAATAAGCATCGAGTTGTACAAGTATTATACTTTCCTTGGTCTATCTAACTACATTTTTTTGGTAGAGATGATGAAGGACTTGTGTTTTTTAGCAATCTCTCTATATTTTTATTAGCTTTCTAGAACCCCTTGATAGAAAACCATTAAACAATGAACGATGCAAAGAAGTAGTAGAATATACTACATTGCATGTCAATAAAGTAATGAATAGAGGAGTGTCATTTATTGTCATAAGCATCACAAATACGATGCACATCTCTACAAAGAGAGCGCCTAGTTCTAATGGCAAGTTACTGTGATAGACAGGGGCAACCATTGTTTTAAATTTTACAGTACTCTACTACTATGTGCACATGGTAATTTCATGACCTGTACAAAATGTATACGAGTTTAGTAATTTGAATATGTGTCTTCTATAACAATTTGTAATGAATGTCAATGAAAAAACAAATTTTCATGTACAAAATTTAAATGAGGAGTGTTTTGATTAATTTTTTGTTGTGCCTATGGAACTACGTTGTATCTACAATGGTAAGTTCATTTATCTAAACAACAGTGAGAATATGCCAAGATCATTTATTATTGTGAAGATTTTTTCCCTCTCAATGGAACTACATTATATCTACAATGCTAGGTTGAGTTCACAGTAATATGAAATTTGTACATAAAAAATAAAGAAGTGAATTGTACCTGTATTGCTCAAATCTCGAGGTAGTATTTTGGCTGATTTCCCTTGAATTTAGCCAAATTGGGCTAATTTGAACCTTGCAACACAACTAATTGACATAATGTGTCAGAACCTACTTCATTGTGATGTCAACTATTTTGATTTGCTTAAGATTTGCAAACAAAAAGAATATTTGTAAGTCATCGTTGGATTTATTACTATATAAAAGAACTATTAAATTAATTAAACATTTGTACACATAAGGGCTAACTAACTCCTGCAAATATTATTTCACTTAAGTTGAATATGATATTCAAATTATATACGAGGTATTTTCAACTCAATATAACATAAAAGAACGATAAATAATTTTTTGGTAACTCATAAATTTGTTTCTTTTTACATAGAGAAATATATTATTTCTTACATGTTAGTTATATGTAAAAATAGATAGTTACATTAATTTCATTTCTTTCAACCAAAAATTAATATGTTGTAATTGAGTATTGATTTCATATTGAATATTGCATTGTTTTAAGTGATTGGGTAGTGATATTTTTGTGCATTGTTGTTGTTTTTCCTTTGTTTACTGATTACAAATCTGACATCACATTTTCACACACATACATCTCAAATAGCAATAACAATGACACATTTAAATGTATACTTCCTTGTGAAAATGCCATATGTTTATGGTTGAAATATATTGATAGTAGTAAACATTGGAACACATATAACTTTTATAGTAGAATAGTAAAGCATAAACATAGGTGCATGACAAAGATGTGTATGCAAATTAAGAAGACACTTGTGAAGCAAGTGTGGGAAGTGCAGTTGTAATAGGTAGATGAAGAGGAAGATGAGTGTATAAGAACATCAATGCCTTGAAGAGATTTGATAGCTTTCTTGTGAGATCATGGCCCAAGTGCTCGCTGTGTTCTTTCAAGGCATGTGTAAAAACTAGCTCACAATTATTGTTCACAACAACTTTTACAACATTGTAAACACAAGAAGCTGCATCACATAGTGCTATTGTGTCGGGCGAGAATATACCCCCCAAAAGACCATTATGGTTTCTTGCATCATAAGCATTGATATCTACATTGTAACCAATCGATGGAGTGAAATAGTCTTGAATATATGAATTTGTAAACTTTTCCACAAACTCTGGGTCTTGGACCAAATCCATGCAATTTGACAAGAAACAAGACATCACATCATTGTAGTAGACTGAACTAGAAGCATTCTGTAGGAATTCACCTAATATCGTCCTCAGAGACTCTTCAATGGAGGGAGAATGAAAACGAAAGATGTGTGCCATTGTAGTCGTATCAATTGGCCCAATAATTGGACAATCCCATTTTGGTAGCGGAATATATATTCGCTTATTGCTTGTCACAATGTACATTCTGTGATAATATGTAATTTGAAGTAGCATAAGGATAATTGAAGTACCATCATTTAAAAAAAAAATTGAATTCTTTAGAAATCTTAATCTCACTTAAACAAACGTGTCTATAAATTTTGATTTCGTATTTAATAAATATTAATGAGAAGTTCAAACAATATATATTACTTTTAATGATTGGAAACAAATATAAATGAATAAGTTAAATTAAAAAACAATCAATTTGTCAACAGCTAATGTTGTTACAAAATTTGAACAAGGATATAATAGAGTCACACTAGTTAAGTACCATTACAAGATATAATGAATAAGAAGTGGAAATTGTAATTAAGAGAATAGAATATATTCAAAGCTCACATGTAGCAGGCAAATTTATAGATTGCATGTACCAAACCTATCTATATTAAAAACAATAATAACTATTACCTTTAAAACTCAAATAAAACAAAATTTTAATTTAGCTATTAAATTAAAAACAAGGTTTCAAAACAATATTAAAAATTAAATCAACATAATTTTATTTTTAAGAATAAGTGATATGTTATAAATTAGAATACCATATCAACAATACAGATAAATTAGAACATTAGATTATATTTATTTGTCATATATTTTTATAATTCATTAATAATTTTTCTATATAAATTTATAGATAGTAAAATAACACATTATGTACAACACATATCAAGCTATAAATCTTAACATAACTCATGAAAACTGCCTATAAACAAACCATAAACTTTCACCGCTACACTAATTGCTTGACATGCCAAAAAACATGACTAAACATTACATCTTTATAATTTACATCATTACTAATGGTTTTGTTGGTACAATTGATAATATGCATATTGCCTTTGTTGTTACGAAATTTTTACATACCTGAAACTACACATTGTTAAATAAATCTAATACCTTTAATATAAAACCTGTTTTTTTCTTTTACACACACACACTCACACACACACACACACACGCATATATATATATATATAATTGTAATGCTCTCAACCTAACCCACTTGGAAATTCCAATTCTATAAATCCAATTAAATGTTTTTAGAAACTAAAAGACTCTATAAATAAAAGTGGACAGTAGAAATTTAATGCATTCTTTTCTAGAAATTCTCATATCAACAAATTCTTTAGATGATAGTCAAATGTATAACATTAGTAAAATTCCATACACGAGTAAAAGGTGGGCAACCTTGTAAAATTCTTTCATACAAGCAACTAATTCCCTCAAAGTGAATGTCACTATCCTAAACTTTTCAAAGAGCAAAGAAATTAAAGAAATCTCTGTAATAGTTTGTAATCCATGATTTAATAAATACGAATGAATTTTTATATAATAAAATATAAAAAAATGATATTGTAAATTAATGCTAACCTCCCTGTCTACTCTATGTGTGTTAGATGTCTGAAAACGTGGAGTTTTGAGTGCATGACATTTGTATTTTAGGTGTTAGAGGTATGAAATGTGGGTTTATCTCAATGGCATATTCCAATGTTTTGACATGTGGCTTTTTTATTTTACAACTTAGTCTAAAGATCGAAAAGCTTACCTAAAGCTTTAAACATCCATAATCTGAAGAATTTTAGCATGCCTAACGGAAATAATGGAGTCTATACCTGGCGCCCTGTACGCTCGGGTCGTTGTGAAACTAGAGGTCACGAGCCTGAATTTCTGCAGTCCTCCTAAACTATTGTTTTCACACAGAACGAGGCATGGTTTGGTTTCTTCATTAAGTTCAACAGATAAATTGCAAATAGTTAGCAACAGGGTTTGTAGATTGGTGAAGACAAGTAAGGAAAGGGATAATGTTACTATGACTCGTAGAACTAGTGCATATATACACAAAATTTGTTTGAATATACCTCCCGAATCAGTGGAATTTAGAGGAAGAAAGTTTGTGATGAGGTGTGAGTCGGAGGGAAACGATTCACTGACACATGCTGATAGGATGGAAAATAATAATGTTGGGGAAGGCAATGATAAAGGATCAGTGGGTTTTGCTGAGGGCAATGGTGAAAATTACAGTCAGTTCCATGGCGAAAGTGGTGGTGAAGCCTTGGGGAAAAGCACTGAGATCGAATTGATAGGGGATGCTATGATACTGTCAGAAAATGTTGTTTCTTCTGTTGCTATGACATCAAATTTAATAGATGACAATATTAAAAATTCTGGAATAGGTGATAAGGAGCCAGAAAAGGGTTTTGAGGAGTTTATTAGAAGTGTGGAATAGTCAGTGGAGTCAACAAAAGAGTCATTGGAAGATGCTTTGAAGAAATTGGTGCATGCTAGGAAGAACAGTAACATGTTTGAGGAAAAGGCTCAAAGAATCTCTGAGATGACAATTGCATTGACAGACGAAGCAACAGAGGCTCGTAAGGATGCCGATGATGCAATAGCCATGGTCCAACAATTGATTGGTGAGTAAATTGGAGCAGAAGAGGCATTCAACAAGGCTAAGATGGCCGTCTTTGTTGCAGAGACACAAATAAAGTTAGCTCTACCAGCATTACAGAAAGCACACGACAAGATCAAAGAACAAGTGAGATTAGTAGCATCCAACACCCTAACAGATTAATTCTGGGCAGGTAAATCCTTATAGTAAGTCTTCTACTCAAATTTCTCTACACAAGCATTGTCTGAGTTGTTTATGAACAAGAAACTCATTGAAAATAATACAAAAGCGAAATTAAATTTGCATAATACTTGGAGACCAACTTGAAGGATAGAAAAGAAACTAAAAACTGCAACAGTATAACCAACTGACACTTAGCCAGGTTATGGTTTGAGACACCAATGCATAATCTGGTATTTCCAAAAGAAGAAAAAGAACCAGTAGTTGAAACTTAGCTCTATTCTTATTTTTTACAAGCACATATAGTAAAGAAGTTAAATAGTTTAAATAAGGTTTAAGTTTCCTATTTTTAACGACGAAAATTCATTGCAGATGTATGAGATGCTACCAGTTCAAAAGCAATTTCAAAGCATACTTTTTTTTTCTGTCTATTTGTGAGGGAACCCCACTTCAAATAGTAAATAGGCTCTCCAATAAGCCTGCCAAATTTGAAGCCAACACACAAAATATGAGATCAATAAGAACTGGTTTGAGAAAGGCTGTCAACAACTAAAAAAAAAAGGGTTACAATTTTACAAGAAAGTCCTTGTCAAATTTTGTTACTTTAAAAGAATACCTTTACCTCTCTGTATGTGTTGCAGATCTCTAAGAAACCACAAACAATAGTGGAAGAACAAAGAAAACTGGAAACCATTATCAGACAATGCAAGCTTATCAGAGAATGCAATCTTATATATTCAGCAAAACTGATAATTGAATCAATACATTACCCGCAAGAACTAATAAAAGGACTGAACATTCTAGAGGTTGAGACCATATTAAATATCACCAACTACTGCTTTGGAAAAGGGGAATGTACCAAAATACAAGATTCAACATTTTGTCGACAGATAATGAGGTCTACAGTGGCACATAATGGATACAGAGAGGCCAATACATGTATATTGTACTATTTGAACAGTGTTGTGCATTCAATTTATAGCCAATTGTCAAAGATGAATTAAATATGCTTTCAATGTAATTCATTTTGCCAAGGGAATGCATACCATCACAGAATATTTAATTATATTCTGCTGCATCTCAGTCAATCAAAGAAGATTTGAAAATATTTTTTGGGAAAGGAACCATCAAATATCATTATGGAGAAGACAAAAATATACTGTCTTTTTGGGTGCTCGAAATAATATTGCCTAACAAATAAATATTCCAAATTAGAAAATATATTTTTTTCACTGACTATTTGGAGTGAAGACCAATAGGAAAGAAGATAATTTGCATTTAAAAATTTGCAAGATATTTTGACTCATTTTAAACTATACAACTCCCTGCAAATAGCAAAAAATACTGTGACATGATTGGCTGGGCTAAAAAAACAAATGCATTCAATGAATGCATTAGTATCGGTAGGAACTAATAACTGGAAGCCAATAAAAAGGAATTCAACCAACTAAAATGATAGAAAATGAATGGCGAAGATTAATGCATTCGTCTTGCATTACTTCTAAACAATTTTCAACCATTGATTTGCAAAGTCAAATGATGCATCTCATATAAGAGACACCTTCGACATAATAAATTGATTAAAGTTAAATTTACTAAAGTTTGCTTATTAAATAAATTTATTAGAGTTAAAATTTTGAATTTTATAATCAATTTTATTATTAGGATTAGCAATTTAATAGTCTACACACACACACACACACAAAGTACGTCCAAAAATAACAAAAGCTATTATTCACAATATCTTTGTCTAGACTTAATGCCTCCCCCCTCCTACAATTCTATGGGGTGTGTGGGGAAACTATTGTTTATATTCAAATACAACTACTAATCAAAGATACACCCACACACACAAAGTAGGTCCAAAAATATCAAAAACTATTATTCACAATATCTTTGTCTACACTTCATGCCTCCCTTCCCCTACAATTTTATGGGGTGTGTGGGGAAACTATTGTTTATATTCAAATACAAATAATAATCAAAGCTGAAGTAATCCTCCTTATTACAATAACATATAGACAACTAAAAGCAAATGCCAATTAGGTATTGCCTACTAATTATACTAAATATTTTTAGCTACCCAAAACTACTAAAAAATTCAAAAAGGTACTCCTAATTGTAGAACCACATAAAAACACATAAGCACCTCTATATTCACAGAAAATACCCCAAGTTTCCTAAAACCCTATACCCACATACTAAAAGTTCAAAAAGGCCATACTAATTGTAGAACCACATAAAAGCACATAAGAGCACCTCTACGTTGACATAAAATACCCCCGTTTCCTAAAACTTTATACCCACAGAGTAATTTAAAACCCTATTAACATCTTCTGGTGAAACCCATTGAATTTCTGCACAAGAATTGACGAGAAAACAGTAGCCCGAGTTCGTGTGTTCATGATTATTTCTGGACATTGCATTTCCGGCAAATTTAGCACTGCGAGCACACAACTTCAATATTTTTAAGCAAGTCTTTGCACAAATGCTTATTTTTATCTTTGGTTGAGGTTTCTTGAATGGCAGCCTCAGCTCAATGGGACACCCATCCTTTAGCTCTGCGAATTCAACCATTAGTTACTGCGCTGAATATGTCATACTGTAGCTGAAATAGTTGAAAAAAGAAAGATAAACAGAATATAAGGTAGTTGGTTTTTTTGGGGCAACAATGGCTTTGTCGAAGTTGTGCAAGGCAGGAATTGGTGCGGCAGCAATTGCTGGTTATGGGATTCATTTTGCTGAATATGTTTATGCAGAGGGGCCTTTTCATTTCAATTCTGCAGTTCCGAAGGAAGAAACCCGCTCCAAAGGATTCGATCCCGAGACGCTCGAGAGAGGAGCAAAGGCTCTCAGGGAAATTAATAGCTCTTCCCACGCCAAAAGAGTATGCTATTTTTTGCTTAGTAACTGATTTTTACCTTAATAATTTTTCTATTCTAATGATGTATATGAAGCGAATTTTAGGACCTCTTTCTCATATACAATGGACATGTGATGTTATGAGTAGTCATTCTCCTATATCTTTTCTCTGATGTACAGTGGTAACAAGCACCTCAAGGGATGTCTTTACCAGACACAAGGAGGGCATTCAATACAGCTAATACATCCACTTCTGCACTTTCAACCAAAAGGGGTATGCACTTATATTGGCAAAGGTTTTAGTGAAACGGATGCATTTTAAACCTTCAACCAAAAGGGGTATGCACTTATATTGGCAAAGGTTTTAGTGAAACGGATGCATTTTAAACCTTCCCTGTCTCACGAGTGTTACTTATTTGAAAGAAAAACCTACACTTCAAAAATGAAAATTCTTAGTAACCATAAAGGACTGGTAGCGTAGTGGTAGAGCTAACGGGAGGTCTTAGGACACTAATCAGCCCTTCCATGTAAAATGATAATAATGCTCTCTTCTCTCTCTATTCCTTCCAGAGGTGGGTTTGCATGCCCACAGCTCGGGGGCGAATAATAATCAATGCGAGATTATTAATAGATAATTTATTTTTGAGGGAGTTTCCATGACACCTTATTAAAATTCACAACTTTTCTTGAGATATATAAACACGGGCGACATTTCTCCACACATCCCTAGAGTTATGTGGTGTCTACTATTGCCATTTAATGGGATATTTTACAAGCATTTTCAATCAGCTATTTCGATTTTTGTGGGATTTTCTGCAGTTCTTCATAACACTCTCAAGACTTATAAACATGGGCTCCACCTAGCCAGATGTCCCGTAGAGTTGTATAATTTTTTTGGAATCTTCTGTACATGCTTTACTGGTGTACCACTCTTCTCCCCTCATTAACTAATAGTTAACTCACTTACTTCTGAAAAAAAAATTATGATCTGAAATTGGTATTTAAGAGCACCTTGGCTATTACTGGGAAAAAGAAAATTGAATGACAGTGTACTGAGTGATTGGTAAGAGGGAATTTAGTTGAGAAAAAGCTTCGAGGATGAGTTTCTCAGGAGTGCAGAATGGTCGTGAATTTTTTGAGCAATGGCGATTTAGGCTGATGTGGCTGTAATGGCCCCTTTTTGTAAATGCCCTAGTTTTTGCTCACAATCAAATAATAATGCTCGAGCCTGCAATAACAATGATTTCTGATCCGATCTCTACGCCTGTCCGCTGGTGAAATCAGAATTGCTCCTTATGAATCTCTGTTTCTATCCCCTTTTCTGATTCGATGCTGCTTTCTTAATTACTGAGTTTCCCCTTTTTGTAGATACATATGTTGTTCTACTTCCTGCCTTTGATTAACTTCCCTCTTCTCACACCAGTCTGCTGGTAATATTATATTAAGTTCTGCTCCCTTTCTGCTGCGAATATGCTCTTTGGAATAGGAATAATGTGCAATGCTTGGGTGTTTGAATAATTCACAAACACCTCTTATTTATACCTTTCAAATAACATTTCTTCCTCAAAAGTTACAGGTCCCCTAGGTTTAATTATATAAATTTTATTATTTCCAAACCCTTGCCCAAAGCTGGGCACTCTAGCATTTTGTTTTTTTGTTTAAACACCAACAGGTTGGCTACCAGCACAAAATACTTTTAATTTGTTTTAAAAGCCCAACACGTTGGTCCTCATGTATATTTCATTGCCTAAATTTATTTATTTAAGCCGCATTACATTGCTGCCCTAGGTCAGCCCTAACCTCCTTCTGCCCTGGTTGGCCCTTTACCTTGCTATGCATCGCCCAGGTTTAGGTATTAATATTGTTGCAATTGGTTTGTTGTGTTGGAATTATTTGTCATTGATGTCAAAGGATGAACTGAGGTTGTTTGTGAATTTTGGTTGAGCTCCCCGTGTGCCTGGTTGAGCACCTTTAGCTGCTTGCTTGGTCACCTTCTTGAGCTACCTGTGTGCTTGCTGGAGTTGTTTGTAGCGAGCTGTGTGCCTGCTTGTCTCTTGTCAGCAGCCCAGTCAGACTTTATGCCATATCAGCCTTTTATGCCACATCATCTATGTAATTTTCAAAGTGCATGGAGCAGTTGTTAAGGAGAATGCATTGAATGTAAATTGTGAAGAGGAGGCGTTACTTTTAAATACGCGTGTGTGGCTGCTACATATCGGGTTTAGAGAATAATCTGCAGTGAAGATATCATTAAGGCATTTTCCTGTAACATTTTGGAGTATGTTTGAATTAAAGCTGTATGTTCGAATTGAAGCTATATGTTCGAATTGAAGACGTATTTATTATCCTTTTTAAAAAAACGTGGAGGTGTGGTCTTCAAAGTTTTCCTTAGCGTCAACCTCATTGGAGTAATTTTTTTTTTCCTCTACGGCAGTAAAACAAGGACCTTCTTCATCATGGAATTCATTGGTGCATTTTTGTTAAAAAAATCGATGGAATGTTTTTAAAATCTTTGGTGGCAGCATAGGGAATAATTTTCTTTTGGAAGATTGGGTGCTCATGATTAATATCAGAATGCGTAGACGTGGTGGGGTGAGCTGCCGAATTAGCGCAGTTGTTACGTTTCTTTTTTCCTGAGCTAGAGTAGTCATGGTCGATGCAGATGTGTTGCCTAGTTTTAAAAAAGGACGTTTTTTTTTGGCAGGCGGTGTAAAAAACTCTTGAGGGTGAGTTCGTGGGGATTTTTTTTGGAATTGTTTTTCCAGTCAGAAATTTGAAGAAAGCATCGTGGCTTATTTTGTCTGGGCGTGTGTGGCAGTCGTGTTATTTTTTGTGGAAGACGTTTTTTTTTTGAGGGTGTGGAAATCATTCTAGTAGAGTTCGTATAATTACAAGCTATTCTCATAAACCACGTTTTTTCAAAAAAAAAAAAACGTTCTTTAATGCAGGGAGATGCGTAAAAACTACTGCGGTGTTCTTAGATTTTTTGATTCAAAACGGGGTTCAGATTTTTAAAATTATTGTTTTGCACGGTGAATGAGGTGATTTTAGTAGGTGTGAGTTGATATGGAAGTGTGTTGAGTGTGCTCAAATGAGAGACATTGCTTTCATATTACATAGCTGACTGGAAAACATATACGATTTGATTCATTTTGGGGATATAAGAGCTAAGTTATGTGTGAAGGTGGGGGCTGTAACAGTTAGTAATTGAAATATACAACATCAATTGAAGTTAAAAATTTCTTTTTGGTTGTTGGAAATGGTATGCATTTTGAAGATCAACAGATTGACAGCAGGAGTTACATGAATATATTTTTCTTCTCAGAACCCATTAGCAGAATTGTGAAGAAGAGTACTTCAAAGTTGGTTTTTGAAGGGAGTTGGTGCTCTCTTTTGTATAGAGGTTGGAGCCTCTGCTGTTCTCAGTTGGTGTTGTGAGGAGGGTTGGAGCTCTCTTTGATTATTGTTCTGTAATCTGGGTTGGTGCCCATTCAAAGATAATGGAAGTCTTTTGATGTCGTGGTTTTTTACCCGAAAGGGTTTTCCATGAGATATCTGGTGTATTTGTCTTTGTGATTATTCTTGTTGTGTTTCTATGTGATTTCTATTTAAAAAGTTAAATTCCTACAATACTGATTCACCCCCCATTCTCAGTGTTGATGTTATTGTAGCTTCGGTAGTAATCCTTAGCCGACTACAATCAAATATGTAATTAGCCTTTCGGCTTTACATATTTGCATGGACCGTTTAATCTAATCGCTTTGTTAATAAAGTATATTATTATTAAGTGGGCCGACTTGGAAAGTCTGCCACCCTTGAGGAAAGACGTGGGTTTGAATAGAGCCGACCCATTGGTGAAGAGACACCCACATAACCTTTCAAATAACACATCTTCCTCAAAAGTTGCAACCCTTCTCAACAGGTCAGCTAGGTTTAATTATATAAATTTTATTATTTCCAAACCCTTGCCCAAAGCTGGGCACTCTAGCAAAATATATTTAATTTAAACACCAACAGGCCGGCTATCAAGACAGCATAATTTTAATTTGTTTTAAAAGCCAAACAGGTCGGCCCTCGTGTATATTTCATTGCCTAAATTTATTTATTAACATTGCTGCCCTAGGTCGGCCCTAACCTCCTTTTGCGCTGGTTGGCCCTTTACCCTGCCATGTATCACCCAGGTTTAGTTATTAATACTGTTGCAATTGATTTGTTGATTTCTTTATGGCAGGGGGCATGACAGAGGCACTTATGTTCAGTTGAATTATATTATTTAGTCTCTTTCAAGTGGAGGTTTATGATATAGATGTATTAAGATCAATTCCTTGGAGGGGATTAAGCACGGTTGATTTAAAAGTTAAAATTCTTGAGTTTCCATAGTCTATGATAACTGAACAAAGTTTCTAAAATGACCCATGAGAGAGTTTTTGATTAAAAAATTTCTTACAGGTATTTGTTTCGCCTTTGTAAATGGTTGATTTCACTTGCATATGCAAATCGACTTCAAAAGAAAATTAACTGGCAAATTATTTATGATATTGATATATTTGAGGAAACATGTAAAATCCATTATTATTGGTAACTTATTAGCTAATTTAGTATTTTTAGTTAATGGGAATGTGGAAAATGTGTCTCCTGCCATTTATAACATTCAATTTTGTAGGAAATCTATTGTTGAACTCATTCAAGGTTGTAATTTGTCTGTGAAGGTTTTTGAAATCATGAGGTATCAGGAGGATACAAGGCTGGCTCAGTTGGAAGCAATGAAGGCAGAGTATCAATCACGGCAAGCACAAATTGATATTGTAAGTATCTTTTTCATCTTCTTTTGCCATTGCAATCTTGAGGTTGCAGAGAGGATTGGTTCCTAATTTCTCTGTTACTATTTAGTAGTAGTGGATGCTAGCCACAAATAGAACGATGGATGAGTTTGAATTTATAGCAGTGGGATTATGTGGAAGTTTCAAAATTTGTTAAGTGAGGCACATCCAGATATGGTTTTGGGCTGTTTGTATGCATTAATTAAATGGGTCAATCTATTTAAACAACCAAAAACCAAATAAGTTAAATAGATATGATAAAATAACAATTGATACCAGACATAAATTAGCACAATCGAAGAACTTCAGAGATTTGTACCGTGATCCAATATGAGGAAGTATAAGTTTCATCAGATTCATCAACATAGGCATATGGTTCAATCCAAAACCTCTAAGACGTGTCCTGGAATAACTAATAATGCCTTATAGATAACAAAGAATGCAAAAGATTTCTCCTACATGCTAACTAGTAACATGGTCTCAATGAAACGTATCATAGGAAGAGTGCTATGATGTATAATATTATCTACTAAGGTATTTAGCTGGGAATATCAGAAAGTAACTTGCATATGTCCATGTTTATTATGATATTGTAATATTATTTTCTTCTGAAGTAATATAAAGAAGCTGTAGGCCCGTAAGCATTTGGCCTCCAGTCTCTGCCGGTGTTTATGTCCAGATCCTGTTAAAGCTTCCTGTTGCCTGTGTTTTAAAAAATTCTAAATGATAATATTACTGCTCATGATATTAATGTTATTTAGTACCTAGCAATCTACCCATCATATTATGCATATGCAACGGTTGCTGGTGAGAATGATGGTAATTTGAGTTGAATTAAATGCCTAAGTATGTTCAGCTATGTTTTTATCACTAGCTCTGTGTGAGGAAGTGTAGCATCTTCAGGGAGAGCAACAAGAGAATCCAGCAATTGGCAAGTTCAACTTTCCTTTTTATGGCTAGACAAATAACTAACAAGCAAGGGTTACTATATTAACTTCTAGACATTACCTTAAATATTTTTTCATAGGTACATTATTTTTATTATCATTGGTAATTAATATTCCTGCTTTTGGTAATTTCTTTAATTGAATGCTAGCTAGTTTTATGGTTTTTGGAACATGATATACTTTCATGATAACTGGTGTCTTTTGTTGCAGGAAAGACAACAAGGATTGTATGAAGAACAAAGAAAACTTGTCCAACAACAAGCCCAAGCAAAGGCACAGATGGCTCGCTATGAGGATGAGTTGGCAAGAAAGCGAATGCAGGTATATACGATACCTCGTCTTTTTGTGTTTTCAATACAAATCACTTTTCAGGATAATTTTTAACATGTGTCAGTGAAGGAATCAAGTGCCTAGAATTTCCTTGGCTATCTTGTTCAATTTTGAAATCTCTTTTGCCATTAGCTCTCTGGTTCATCCTGCTGATGGATCTTGGAGTGTGATCTGAAATGTTTATTTTAAATTTCTTTTATATAGTTTTTCCCCAAAAGTCTTGTTCTCACTTTTTCATGGACTGTGAATACCTTATTTTCTTAACTTTTTTAACTATCAGTCGGAACATGAAGCCCAAAGACAACAAGATAGAGAGCTTGTAAAAATGCAAGAGGAATCATCAGTGCGGCAAGAACAGATCAGGCGTGCAACAGAAGAGAAAATTCAAGCACAACAGCGTCAGACGGATAAAGAGTGAGCTGAACTAGATCGTGAGACATTAAGGGTAAAGGCCATGGCTGAGGCAGAAGGGCGAGCACATGAGGCAAAGCTGGCTGAAGAGGTAAATAAGAGAATGTTATTGGAGCGAGCAAATGCAGAGCGAGAGAAATGGCTTTCGGCAATTAATACAACTTTTGATCACGTAGGAGGTACTATAACACATGAGTTTATATCTTGTGCTGATTAAAGTTCTACTTTTACTCTTCATTTCTTCTGGCATCTGTATCTTGGGAACTGTGTATGGGAAGGCCAGGCACAGCATGAAGCTTGATATTGTCATGCAGTCTGGCCATCTTATACATGCATTCTTGAAACCGAAGTTGCCTTGGTTTCTTCCAGCTCACCTGATAGTGATGACAAATGTTCTATATTATTCTTTGAGCCAATTTTTAGTTTCTATATGTTTGAGAGGTGGGCACTTTGACTATACATAATATTCCTTATGTCGCAGCCATCATGTTGGAAGTCAGGGTTTGTACGGGAGGGGAAAAATCCACAAATTAGGAATTTTAGAAACAAATTACAAAGTTCATATCAGGAAAAAAATAGATAAAGTTCAAGCATAAACATACATAATAATATAGTTGCTGGTCGGAGCAGAGCAAAGAGGGTGGGACTTGGGTTTGCAGAGAAATGAATGGTTAATTTGAAAAGAAGAAAATAATATGTTCTGATCAGATTGTACTGATTCTGTATATCTGAAACTTCTGGTTCTGACAGAATTGGAGCCAGATTGGCAGAATTTTGTAAGTATGATATATCTAGTTGGTTTTAATGGACACTTTTACGGTTCCAGTGTGCATGCCTCTAGCTAATCCTGATTCTTTTTAGCATATGCTGTTTAGCAAACATGTTTAATTTTTTGGTAGGATATCATTCTCTCAAAGTAAATACCAAAATCAATACCTTGCAGGTAAGTTTGCATCTGTATAAGTTTTAATTTTAAGGACATACTGTAGTGTCGTAAATTGTTGATCTTAACAATTTCACACTAAGTTTAGAATCCATTTTGGCATGTGTGCCTGATTTATGCATGAATGTGCCTGATTCCCAGACCATTCCCTGATTCTCAGCCTCTTTGCTAGGACTAGGGCGCCTAGCGACCCTGTCTTCGCAAAATGGGCTCAACTTTTGAAGGATATGAGTCGGCCTTGCAATTTGCGTGAATCAACCTTGCTTTGTTGGCCTGTCTCAAAAAGTAATTCTGAAAAGGTGTAAGTTGCATATAAATACAACTTCCTTTCTCATTTTAAGGTCTACCATATTCAAATGAGCAATCTACACTCTTCAGTAAGTGATTCGAATCATTCAAGCACATATCTATATTCAAGGAGCAAAGCATTCGAGCATTCAAGTCTGCTACAACAATTATGATCAAGTATGTTATGTCATTTCATGTTGTAAGCATGCACTAACATGTTGCAAGACTTCATGAGCATCACATCAAGCCTTGTGTAAGATTCCATGAGGGGGTTTCATACCTAGGGTAAGATCTTTTCATTTCAGCATTTCATCATTCGTTTAGCCTCTATCCTTGCCAGAGCACACAGCTTATCATATCATTAGCCACTGTGGAAGTGGGAACACTAGTATGGGGTTTGACTTAGGCAAACCCCTATACACTACAACACTTTTTGCCCATTTTCCATGTGTGCAGGTGCAAATCCGATAGCAGGAAAGTTATAGGTGAGTAGAGTAGACAATGACAGATAATGGTTGACTTTGAATGAACGAAAACCCTCAGACTAGGGCACCCAATGTCTTGCTACTTTGACTCAGCTTTTTAGGAGACAAATGTGTAGTGTCATAAAATTGCGACCCTAGCAATTTTAACCACATTTGAGGTCCTCACCTTGGCGACAACATATTCCTTCCCAACCGAGACCCCTTTTTGCACCTTCACCCTTGAATTTCTCCCGTTTGAGCCTTGTTTTTGCCTTTAGACCCTGTCCAGACCCCAAGATAGGGCAGGACAGGGGCGTGGTGCCCCTGTCCCCCTCTTAGGGTGACCCCAAGATAGGTCCCTCCGTTCCTATCTGCATTTCGAGATTCCAAATCCCCCCGATGTCGGCCTTTGGTGAGATGAATTAATCTTTTGAGGCATGTATAAAAGGGGATTTGGTCCTCTCATTTGCATATACACGATAGACGGGATATACATGAAATACACAATAGGCGAAATTCAAGCGAAAGGTCTTCATCAAGCATTCAGGTCTTCAAGCATCCATCAAGTCTTCTTCTTCACGTGTCTTCTTCATTCATCCATTGGAGCAACATTGCAACATTCATTTGCAAGCATATGTGTGTGTTAGGGTTTTGTCATGTTACATGCCATTTCATGCAACACTTGTGATTACATTCAAGAAGCAAAGCAATCATCATCAACTAATTGCAAATCTACAAGGTATACAACATTTGCAATTACTTTCTTTGAAGGTTGATTCCTCAACTCAGTCAAACCCCTATCCACAACCCTTCTTCCCTTCTTTTCTGTGTGTAGGTTGCAGGTGCGCAGCTGTATTTTCAGATCTGGACTTCATTTATAGAGGCGGAAGAACCCTTTTCGTTTCGCGGATTTTTCGGAGGACCGTGGACACTTTCAGCACGGTCTCGACAACTTTTCCTCAAATTCGTAGGGTAGATTCGTATCAGTTTAAATATCTCAGATCCAAAGTTACAACATAATCCCGAACCGGTGGCTCCTCATTTCACTCATTTTATCTTTCTTTTCTATATAGTCAACAAGTCAACTTTCTCATTTACAAAAGAGGGCAAATTACATTCCAACACGTGCAATCCACTTAGAATTCACATCCTTGTTTCCCTTGGATTTGGATCTAGTGGATTCAACCCCTCTTTTGAATGTAAAGTATCTCCCAAGTGAAAATCTTCCTAGTGATTTCCTTTCTCCCTCCTAGGTGGGGAATCACTAGGATCCAATTTTCCAGTTTACATTTTGGTGAACCCGACGTCCTACAACTTATTTCTGATTTCTTATTATTAGATCTGAATAATTGCAATTTGATTTCAAAATTTCATTTCCAAGTTTGATCTTTTTGCAAATTTTAGAGGTTAATTGCATAAAAACCCTAATTTTTCATTTTGAGGAAATTAAGCTTGTGAAGTTTAGCATTTTGGTTGCTTGTTTCAGATCTGATTTCTATTTCAAAATTGCAATTCAAATCTGTCTTTTCATTTTGAAAATTAAGTGGTTAAACAGTAAAACCCTAATTTTTAATAATCTCCTATTTTCGACCTTTGACTGTCAATTTGACCGCTCTAGACATCTCCAAAATCAGCTGTTTTTTTGGATTCCGCAATAAAATCATAATATCTATCATCCTTGAAAATTTCGAAAAAAGTTGGTCGGATCGTGTGCACTTTTAGCACAGTCCTTGGCTTTTTTCCCGAAATTTTGGGAGACGGAATTGACTGTATTTTTCTGCTTAAATCCAGAAAATTGGCATACTTTATTAATTTTAACATCCTAAGGTCGAAAACAAATTCAAAATTGAATGTTTGATTTTCTTGCAATTTACAAAAAATCTAGATTTGAAATTGAATTTGTGCAAATCTTGGATCTTACTTCAATTTTCAGATTTATCATTGTTGTCAGACTTGTCTTCTTGTCAAACAATTCAAAGTTTCAATTTCCCTCCTCTTTCCAAAATTCAAGATTTAAAAATTAAGTGGTTAGGTCCTAAAACCCTAATTTTCAAAATTGATTGGATTTTGTGCAAATCTCAATCATTTTCCCACAATTTCAGTTTTCTAAACCTCATCTAAGGTGGCCTTATCCATTAGGCGTGACCTTTTTCAAATTTGCAATTCAATTCCTCATTTTTCTCAACACGCTAATAGGTGTTAATGCATAGATAGCTTCGGTAAAATAAATGATTGAATGAGAGATAAATGAAGTCTCTCATTCAATCATTTATCCTCTCGATTATTCAAATGAATATCATCATGCCCTCAATTGATAAGCATTCTTTATTTATACATAATTGTTTATTATCATAGAATTCCGATGTGATAATCTATTATATTAGTTGCATTCACCGATTAGCAAATCAGGATAACCATTGCAAAACCGATTTGATGATTATCGGTAAAAGTGAACATCAATTAGTATTAATGATTATGCTTGAACCGATTGTTATCGGGGAGATGTAATAAACTCACACCGATTGATATCAGGTGTTAAGGAAAACATTCAAAGCATGAATATAATATACACCGATCAATGATTAATGAATATAACCATTAGTTAAGTGATCGGTGTCGGTTAACATAGACACCGATTCACTTCGGTTACCTTGCAATACCAAACGCCATAATTAATACGGATTGGCATATCGGTTAAACATGTTAATATGTTACGTAAGTCCCGATTAATATCGGGTTGGCAAATATGTCATATGTTATGTGATCACCGATTAATATCGGGTTGGCAAATATGTTATGTGTTATGTGATCACCGATTGATATCAGGCTGACAAATATGTTTAACACCGGTTGATATTATATACCAAAGGGTGCGATCAAGTAGTGTCTTGATCGGTCATGTCCATAAGACATGACCGGTCAAGGCACTGCTTGATCCTCACCTCTCATATATATATATATCATATGGCATTTGAGAAAAAGGACATAGAAATTATAAAATGCTCCTCTCGCCTGCCATACAAAAGTAGACAATTAGATTTATCATATAAGTAGACAATACATATATCAATAAAATATAACTAGAATATATCTTGCATATTGAATTGAGAATTGAACATCATTTACAATAGGGTCCTATTTGGACATTCACACCTTAATTTCACCTATCTAGAGATCATAAAATCAATCAATTTTTTGGGGTCAGCTTTCAAATCATCGTAGCTTTCATCCCTGAAAATTTCCGAAAAAGTTGGGAGGACCGTGTGCACTTTCAACACGGTCCCTGACTTTTTTCCCGAAATTTTGGGAGACTTTTATGACTGTATTCATTTGCCTAAATCCAGAAAATTGGCTGATTTTGTCGAATTTTGATCCCTCTAAAATAAAAAACAATCTCCACTTTCAACATTTCAATTTTCAAGATATAGTTTAAAATTAAGTGGTTAATTAAGAACAACCCTAATTTTAAATTTCAAAATTTCAATTCAACAACTTTCAATTTTTAAATTAAGAGGTCTTTCAATAGGGGCCCTAATTTTAATCTCTTTTGGATAATTTTAAAATTAATAGGTTATTTTTTTTTACATAATCCTTATTTTAAAGTTTCAATTTCCTAGGAGGCTGCATTATTATTCTTTCAATCAATTTGTTCATTTAATTGAATAATCATTTTTCCTACAATTTTGAATCATTCAATTATTTTGCAAGTTTCAAATTTCAAATTCAAATTTCACATTTGCAATTAAATTCCATTTTCCCTCCTTTATTCAATTTCTATGCATGTATGGGGTGAACATTATTATGGTTAAATGACATGAGTTTCTTGTTTGATCATAATTGCATATGGAGTTCCTATCTTATTTTGCTAATTCAATTTCAAGTTACATTAAAGATGTTCATGATGTTCCCTTTCATGCATATGATGATAATGTAGTTATCCCTTTCATTCATAGCTATGATTTACCCTCTCCCAAAATTGATCTCACTAACGAGGGCACATTGGTGCAAAAAGGGAATATGGACACTTCTTTCAAAGATCTCCCTCCTAAAGATGAATCTTTGGAGAATTATGTTCCTTCTTCTCCTAAAAAGTACCTCCCTCATAAGGATTATTTGGTGCAAGAGGATAATCCTTATCCTAATGAGCGTCTTGAACATAAAGATACCTTAGAGCAAGAGGATGATATTATTTCTCATCATAATGCTCTCTCTCCCAAAAATCAAGAGCCTAACAAAAATCAAACCAATTCCATTCTTGTTCCTAGGAAACCAAAAATTCTTCCTGATTATCATGCCATGCCTTACACATATACTAATGAGGTAGTTGATGAGAACATGAGTGAAGCATCATATGCTTTCTTAGTTCCTACAATCCTCTCTTCAATTAACTCAAATACACCATCTCCTACCAAAGAAGTTCCTAAAGAAGAACTCTTAGAGGATGATTGGGGGTCCTTAGATTTTACTCCTACCTTTTCTAGAAAGTCTAAGATGCTTGAATTTCATATTCCAAATTTTTCTCTTAAATTTGATTGGGCCTCTTTAAACTTCAATCCCATTCCCCCTAAAAGAGTGAACCCTCTTTTGAACATGCACATGGATGTAATGGACAAATGCTTGAATGTGAGCGACAAAGTCATGAGAAATCACACTTTCCTTTGTCAACATCTTCTTCTCCATTGTCTTGTAAATCCACACCTTCTCATTCTAATTTTGAGTGTCAACAAGAAAATGTATTGACCAATGTTCTAAATTCCAACTTAATGTCTCCTCTTCGTCCTAAACGAAGAAGAAAACATAAACAACATTCTCAAAATTCTTCTTTTTGTAAATACCATCAAACCCATGGCCATTCTCTAATGAGTGTCAAGCTTTGAAAACACAAATACAACATTACATTGATTTAGGCATGTTAAAAATAACATCTGACAATGAATGGCATATTCATCATGATCATTTAAAATAACATACAATTTCATTTGCAATCATACTTAGTGAGCAACTTAATAGTCTATTTATTCTTGCCTCTAGGCTTGGGGGGCAAGAATATTCCTTTTTCTCTTTCTAAGGTTTCACTATTTTCTTTATGGAGTACATTATTCATAAACTTGATGTCCTTTCTTGCATGGAGTTTTCCTTCATGCGAGCGCATGTTTGTTCCATGAGATCTTCTCCTTGCTTGAAACGGTACGTCTATTATGAACAATCTCTCCTCAAAGAACTTTTGTGAATCTTCTTCTTTCTCTCTCTTTGCAAATTACCTCTTCTATTGTGTTATTCATAACTTGATGTCCTTTCTTGAATGGAGTTATCCTTCATGCGAGCGCATGTTTCTTCCTTGGCTAGGATGTATTCCTTGCTTGAAACGGTACGTCTCTTATGAGTAATCTCTCTCTAGAAGTTGTGTAGTTCTTCTCATTGTCCTACACTTGGGGGGCAATGATCTCTCTCTCTCTCTTTTTTCCTCTAAGGATCCACTCTTTCCTATGTTGTGGATGGTGTGACTTTTATTACTTGATGTCATTCCTTGTGTGGAGTTGTTGTTGTTGTTCGCTCAAGGGTTCTCTCTTATACAAGAGGTGTAAGTCCTTGATTACAATCTCTTTCACACTTGGTAATGTACATCTATAATAAATTCACCAATCCCTATTGGGTTAAAAGTGAGTCATCCTTCATCAAGAATCCCTTTCACCTAGCAATAGGAGGAAGGATTGAATTCTTGTTCTCTTCGGCACTTCATTCTAGAAGATGTTATATTTGTCTTAGACAACTCCTCTTGGAGGTAGATGTCTTTTGAGCAAAGATGTCTTCTCCTCCAAGGATCTCCTTTACACTTACAACAAGCTATCTCTTTTCAACTATCTTATCCTTGCTTGAAGAGTATTCCCTCTCTTGCTTAGGATTTATGACATTGTTGCATAATGGATATCTTCTTTGTGATGAAGGTAGGTATCCTTGTTCTACTTTCCTTAAGATATCAACATCAACCTATGTTGACATTTAAGGGGAGGGCACCCACACTGCTCCTTTGTACCATACTTCTCTCGCGCATTGTACAGTGGGTCATTCTCGGAACCAGAGCACAACCTCTTAGAGCAAGATGTCACCACTTTTCTCTTATACAGTGGGTCATTCTCGGAACCAGAGCACAGACTCTTAGAGCGAGATGTCATCACTTTTCTCTTGTACAGTGGGTCGTTCTTGGAACCAGAGCACAGACTCTTAGAGAGAAATGACGCTTCTTTTTCTTGGTATAGTGGGTCATTCTCAGAACCAGAGCACAAACTCTTGAAGCGAGATGACGCCACTTTTCTCTTATGCACGGTGATTATTCTCGGAACCAGAGCACAGACTCTTAGAGCGAGATGTCATGCCTTTCTTGACATTTGTACTATACATCTTATACAGGTTGTAGCATACTTGGGCATAGACTCCTATGAGGCACTTCGAACCTCACTTGCACACATGTGCATGAGGTTGGGTGGAACTAACGGTGTTCTCACTCTCCTCCCTTACATGGATCACCTAGATAGACTCTGGGGGCTAGATTTCCATGTCCTCTCCATGGATCACCTAGTTTTAGGGGCAAGATGTCCATGGTCTCTTTCTTGTTCGCCTTTCTTCTCATGGATCACCAAAGTGTGTTTTCATGTCCTTGTTTTCCCTGTAGGGTGTTAGGTTAAGACATTGCATGAATGACAGAAGTACACAGAATATATGGAACTCACAAGTGTTCTATTGATTCATGGTAAGCTAGTACATACAATGATAGCAATATGTTCGACTACAATAGCCTGTCCAAAGACTGGAAACAGATACAATATAAAGGAGTCTGGTCAGTTACTCGATACTAACTGCCGACAACCGACGGGTTAACTGCCGACGCTAACACAATTTACCTTAATGCTTAATTACCCGACAACAGTCCTCTCTCTCCTTCCTCTCATGAACCCATAGTTTTACTATTGATGGTTCATGGATGATGTTAGCTTTGCTCTTCCATGTGATTATTGGTGTTTATGTGATGGCGTTTGTCTTTGTGTTTCAATTAGTTGTTTGAGACATTTGTATCAAGGTCTCTATAGCTAATTGATGTGTGGTCTTGTGTTTTGTTTTTGTAGTGTCTTTCGTGCTTTGTCTTGTGTTGTTTGTCTCGTCCTTCTTTTACTTTGTGTGCTCTTGCATATGTTTGAGTGAGTTAAGATCCTAAGATTGGGGGCTTTGTTCCTCAAGATTAGTGACGTCTTATACTCCTTGTGGTATTGCTTTGTATCTCTCATCTTCATCTCTATTTCTTCTACTTTACCAACAGTATTGGCGTAAGCCATACTCCTGCTAAAGTGGGGGCTAAATGTAGTGTCATAAAATTGTGACCCTAGCAATTTTAACCACATTTGAGGTCCTCACCTTGGCGACAACATCTTCCTTCCCAACCGAGACTTCTTTCTGCACCTTCACCCTTGAATTTCTCCCTTTTGAGCCCTGTTTCTGCCTTTAGACCTTGTCCGGACCCCAAGATAGGGCAAGATAGGGGCGTGGCGCCCCTGTCCCCCTCTTAGGGTGGCCCCAAGATAGGTCCCTCCGGTCCTATCTGCATTTCGGGATTCCAAATCCCCTCGATATCAGCCTTTGGTGAGATGAATTAATCTTTTGAGGCATGTATAAAAGGGGAGTTGGTCCTCTCATTTGCATATACACGATAGACGAGATATACATGAAATACACGATAGGCGAAATTCAAGCGAAAGACCTTAATCAAGCATTCAAGTCTTCAAGCATCCATCAAGTCTTCTTCTTCATGTGTCTTCTTCATTCATCCATTGGAGCAACATTGCAACATTCATTTGCAAGCATATGTGTGTGTTAGGGTTTTGTCATGTTACATGCCATTTCATGAAACACTTGTGATTACATTCAAGAAGCAAAGCAATCATCATCAACAAATTGCAGATCTACAAGGTATACATTTCCATCATTTACATTTAAGCATTTGCAATTACTTTCTTTCAAGGTTGATTCCTCAACCTGGGTTTGACTGAGGCAAACCCCTATCCACAACCCTTCTTCCCTTCTTTTCTATGTGTAGGTTGTAGGTGCGCAGCTGTATTTTCAGATCTGGACTTCATTTACAGAGGCGGAAGAACCCTTTTCGTTTCGCAGATTTTTTGGAGGACCGTGGACACTTTCAGCACGGTCTCGACAACTTTTCCTCAAATTCGCAGGGCAGATCCGTATCAGTTTAAATATCTTAGATCCGAAGTTACAATGCGATCTCGAGTCGGTAGCTCCTCATTTCACTCATTTTATCTCTCTTTTCTATATAGTCAACAAGTCAACTTTCTCATTTACAAAAGAAGGCAAATTACATTCCAACACTTGCAATCCACTTAGAATTCACATCCTTGTTTCCCTTGGATTTGGATCTAGTGGATTCAACCCCTCTTTTGAATGTAAAGTATCTCCCAAGTGAAAATCATCCTAGTGATTTCCTTTCTCTTTCCTAGTTGGGGAATCACTAGGATCCAATTTTCCACTTTACAAAATATATAGAGCTTCCTTATTCCATTTTGGGCCATGTTGTGACCTTTTCCAACATCACCCTATTGCAAATGGGGATCCCCACTTTTCGCTTTTTAGGGTGGATGTTTTGCGTAGCTTGTCTTAGTTTGGCAGTATTTATCTAGTTTTAGCCTTTTCTTATGAGAGGGTGTTGGTCAGGGTGCAAAAGGTTGTTAAGTTGCAAGGAAGTGGTT
The DNA here is from genome assembly GCF_030272615.1 of Cryptomeria japonica. NCBI lineage: Eukaryota > Viridiplantae > Streptophyta > Pinopsida > Cupressales > Cupressaceae > Cryptomeria > Cryptomeria japonica. The sequence goes on from NC_081408.1 coordinate 96,751,268, forward strand.
GTAAGTGTCAAGTCGCTTTAACATGTCAATTTGTCCTTTTGAGGTAAATTTTCCACTTCGCCTTTGAAATTTTGAGCAAAAATGATGAAAATTTTGCAAACTGAATAATGCTAAAAGTCCCTATAGGAGTTGTTTTTCCACTCCTAGGAGGTAAAAGTAGAAAATGTACAAATTCCTGATGGACTTTTATTTTCCACCCTTGAAAACTTGGGAAAATGTTTAAAGTCCTGATGGAAATAGAATTTCCACTGCACAAAATGATAAAATTTGATAATTCTAGGCTTGTAAAGTGTGAAAATCATCACAGTGCTGATGGAAGATGTTTTTGCCCCATGAAATTAAGGCATAAAAGTGAAAAGTCCTGATGGGAGGCATTTTTCCACTCAGTTTTAGAAGCAAAAATAGACTTTGTTCCGATGGAGCATGATTTTCCACTCCATTTTGGGCAAAAAAGAGTTGTTTTAATGATGAAAATGGTTTCAGTCCTGATGAGGTGAGTTATTCCCGTCATGGACTGAACTTGCAAGTATTTTGTGGATAATCTCGATGAATCAAGAATTTCCACTCAAAGCAAAAGAGTTGTCTAGATGGAGGTTGGTTTTCCACCAAGCCTACAAGAGTAAAATGCATGAAGTATGTGTGTCCCGATGACCCATGTTTTTCCACCACGAGGTAAATGACCAAGTTCAAGTGCAAATTATGTGTCTTGATGAGGTTCGATTTTCCACTCAAGGGGAAAATGATTGAAATAAAATGAAATGAAGATAAACTTGTGTGTCCAGATGGAGGTCGAATCTCCACTAGGGACAAAATGCAAGGAAATGACAGTTTATGTGTCTTGATGGGGTTCAATTTTCCCCTAGAGAGCATTTTGATGAAATTTGATAAGATTTTGATGGGATTTTGAGGCTGGAGATTGAATTTAAGTGAAATTTTTGAGGTAAATGTGTCCCAATTGACATTGATTTTCCCACCATATGCATTTAATGATCAAACAAAGTGAAAATGATGCTGAGTGTTAACATCCCAATGCATATCGATTTTCCACTTGGCTGGAAGCACATTCCTTTTGTCCCACATTGGCTGTGTGGTGACTTATCAAGGTAAAAACATGAATAAAAGACAGCCCAGCGCCTTATATATTATTATTTTGTGACTGATTTGATAGTTGAAGAGCTGGAAGAAGACAAATAGAGGTTCGCTACAGCTGGGAGAGGTGCGATTTTGTCTAAGACTTTAGTGGTGCCATCATTGGGAGACATTTTGAGCATCAAGGTAGGCACCATTGCTGGCTGAAGACGCCATTATCAGACCTGAGACAACATTTCCAGCCACTTTTCAAGCTTGAAAATGTGTCATTTCCAGCCAAGCAAACACAGATCGCTTCAAACATATCAAGTGCGCCATGAAAGAGATGATTTCCAGCCATTGAAACACGATTTTCAGAGACATTTTCAGACCCTTACACTCAGAAATCAGACCTAAGACGGCAAAATATCAACCATTTTCTGAGTTGAGAGGGCATTTTCAGACCTACAAACTAAAATCAGACCTTTCTCCAAGGCGGATATTCCAGATTTTGATTCCAACACTTGTATTTTCCAGAATTATGTTTCATAACTTCGAATTTCTGATTTAGAAAGCTCACAAGTCTGAAAATCATTTGAAAATCAGAAGCTAAGTTAATTCTGGAAAATTAAATTTACTTATCACAAGATGAGGACAAAGTAAGGAACTTTGAAGTGTCGTGATGGGGTTCAAATTTCCACTACATCAAATGGTGATCAAATCAACACAAAATTTTCCACTACATCAAATGGTGATCAAATCAACACAAAATTTTCAAGGACAATGAGTCCCGATGAGGGCCGGACTTCCACTCGAGGGTAGAATTACAAAGGAAGAGCATAAGGCATGAGGAATGAGGAGTCCCTATGGAAATCGAATCTCCACTCCAAGGGTATGGCATCAAAATGAAGTGAAATTTCTAAGAGCAAGGAGTCCCTATGACCTTCAAATTTCCATCATGATAAAATGATCATGAAGACTGATAAATTTCAAGGGCTGAATTAGTCCTTACAAGGATCTATTTCCCACCAAGGTTGAAACAATGTTTATCCCATAGGTGTTTGATTCAATATTTGTTTGTTTTGTAGGTCTGATACAAGGAAGGGAAGCATGATGATCAAGGCTTGAGGCAAAAGAGGATGCAACTTGTAGGGATAACAAGGGCTCAACACTTCAAGCAACAAATTATGAAGGATCAGCTCCAAGAGGACAAGCAAGTGAAATGCAATGCGAATGAGGAAGATCAGCATTTCAAGGATTGGAAGAGGATTTCAAGACAAGGATTTACAAAAGCAAAGATGATGATTAGCTCAAACATGAAAAAACTTCACCATGATGGTGAACAAATGAAGAAAGACAAATCTAAGACATGATCACAAGAAATTCCAAACATCATTAAGAATGTCCAAGGCAAATTGATTAAGTCTACAATGCAAGCTGAGGTGGCTTCCTAGTCACCATTTGTTCAATCAAAGGGTACCAAGTCAGCATTCATTCAAGGAGGGAATAGGTGACATGTGGCGCTACATTAAATATTATTTATCTTACCTATCCTCATCTCTCATTGGCCAATGTAATGGTGGTTGTAACAAACCCTAATTAGGGTTTTATCTTGTAATCTTGGCCATTGATCTTGAATCAATCTGGGCCATCGAATTGTAATAAGAAGTCTATATAAGGCTCAACTCTCTCATTTGTAAAGGTTAATAGTTAGTAGTAGAAGAGTAGAAGATAGTTAGCAGTCAGATTAGGAGAATAAAAATTGTTGCTAAGACTTGTAAACGAATATACTCTTTTCATTGAAGATATGGTGAAATGTGTTGTTTCAACAAGTTGCATTGTTTCCACTTCTCATTTGTTTTAATGTTGGTTAATTGGATGAAAGATCTTGTGGATGATTAATGATGAAATTCCCATATCCATACCACTAGCAGTTTGCTGATTGTAAACTTGTCTTGCTTGGTCAACTGGAATCCTTATTCAAGCTTAACTTCAACTGCTATTCACACATTGATATGCATTGCCTTGATGGTGTCTATGTTGTTGGTAGTAATTTGAACATCATATATTTACCTTAGAGGATTGCACTACCTTTGTAGAGTTGTTCATTGATGTCAAAGCAAAGTCTAGTAGGGTTTCACTAAGTCATTCACTACTTCTTACATTCCTAGGAGTAGATTAGTCTTCCTAAACCCTTCCTTCTTTTGTCCTTTTTTTTCAATTCAAGTTAGTTTAGGAGAGAAAGCATCACAAGATTGCAATATTAGATGATCAAGTTCTAGTGACATTCAAGCATTCATGTACAATGTAAGTCCCTTTGCGATTCCAACATTATCACATCAAACCGTTGAGCTTATCCACGAATCAAGACCTGACTTAGAGATTAAAAGATGGGACTGTTGTCATTTTATGACACCCTTGGTCCATCAGTAAGAATCGATCAGAGATACGATCCATGGACCAACGCTGCCCCAATTGATCAAGGAGAAAAGTAGAAGAATTATGAAGAATGAAGTGTTGCCTTGATTGAGGGAAGTTCCTCCCTTAGCCTTTTCTTCCTTCCTCGGAACTCAGGAAACCCAAGTTCCAAAGTTCTTTTTCTTTGCCTTCTCTTGTTTTCCTTCTCCGGAACTCCAGAACCCCGATCCGGGGTTCCCTCTTCGGTTTCTTCCCTTCCCCGGAACTCCGGAACGCTGAGGTTCTGAAGTTCCTCCCTTTCTTTCCCCTCCTCTTCTGTTCCCCGGAACTCCGGAACCTCGACGTTCCGAAGTTCCTTTCTTTTCTTCCTCCCTTCCCCAGAACTCCAGAACCCCGAGGTTCCGAAGTTCCTTTCCCTCTTCTTCTCCGGAATCTCGAAACCCCGAGGTTTCGAAGTTCCCTCCTTGCCTTTCTTCCTTTCTTTCACTAGATCTTTGGAACCCCAAGGTTTCGAAGTTCCTTCCCTTTGTTGCCTCTCCTTTCTTTTCACGGAACTCCGGAAACCCCGAGGTTCCAAAGTTCCTTCCTTCCTTAGCCCTTTTTTCAGTTCTCCGGAACCCCCAGGTTCCGAGGTTCTTTCCTTGTCTTCCCACTTTGGGAACTTGAGTTTCCGAAGTCCCCAGACTTCTTTCCGACTGGCAACACTTCCGGATGGCGTGATCAACACTCAAAGCTTTAAATGCTCCGACAACTTTTGTGACTCATGCACCTTCTTTTGTGGAGCCACAGGGGTGCATTTAATGTTTTTTGCAGGATTTCCACCAGGAGAGGTACGAGGCCATGCTTGTTGTGGTGACTTATGTCATGTTTGCATACTCTGACTTTGGAAGGTCAGTCAATCCACCCTTCTTAGGGTTGCCTTTTCAGGGTATGGCTAGGTTGCTTGCATGTACAGAAGTCAAGTGCATGCACTTCCCTGCAGTCCCAAACTGACATACAGGGGTCATGATCACTCTTGTAACCAATTTTCTATATAAAGGCTGTTAAGCCTCATTGTAAAGGGTTCTCTCCCTGCTGGCTT